>NW_009952263.1:2608317-2621025 GCF_000747805.2 Chaetura pelagica
ACTGGTTAGTGTAAATACATGCAATAAATGACAGTTCTGGGCTCAGGAAATTTTCAATTTAAATGTACCAGGTATCTGAAGAATAGGAAGGGGAAAAGTGCAGAACAGTGACAGAACCAGTCACTCATTATCCAGCAGTCGGGGGCCAAATAGAGATCCTATCTCCACTAGTCAGTAATGTACTGGCTGGAATTTCCAAAATATGAAAGCCTGTCTTTATTAAATGTGCCTGTGTTTTTTTTTTAATATACTAGAAAAAAAAATCCTGTAGTATTGTGTAGTAAGGATACAATTTTCAATCAAGTTCTGCACCTTGCTCAAATGACCTTCACAAGATTTTTAAATTTTTTTATTTTTCTATTAGATTCTAACATACTATATAAACTAGGGATTAATTTGGCCCATTAAATATGAAAAGATTAACACTTTCCTAATTTTTCTCACAATTCAGAAGTAAATTATCTAGTTGCATTACAATTACTCCACTTAATTTTACTTCTTATGTCGTTTTTCTCCTAGCATTAATTTTATCTATGTTTCAGCATTCAGCTGGGGACATGTCTCACTGCAGTCGATTATCTGACCAGTCAAGCCTGCAGCAACAGGGAATCTTACTTAATTGGAAAGATGCACTGATGCAAGAAAAGGTACTTGTCACTTTTTGCACTAGCTATACCTTTTAAAAATGTATCATTACAAAGATGACAAACTGTCATCTGTTCTTTGATCCGAAAGGTTTTCAGAAGCTGCCAGAGTCAGAAAGTGGAAGGGCTGAAGCCTAAAATTCCTTCTGTATCACGTTATGGAACAGATGTATAAAGAATGACTTTATGTGAAGCATCAGGTGAGAACTGTTAGAAGGTTTTCAAAGCAACCAGTGAAATCTGATTTAAGAATTTTGCTTGATTTTGCACTTAATAGCACTCTCCAGATAGATTTTATTCCAATATATTTCACAAAGTTAAATAGTACAGTTACTGAGAGAGATAGGAGCAGAAGGAGACAGTAAGTTACAGGCTTGAGGAACAGCTGGTTTTAGCTGAGATTTAAAACAGAATGGCAAAATCATATTGCATTTTATTTACTGCAGTGGCCAGAGGTTTATCAGCAAACTCCACTGTACCTGAAAGCTGTCAAATAATAAGCAAAATTAATCTGATAAGAAAAGTGGCTGGAAAAGTTCAATGATTTGAGCCCTACTGACACAACTTCATTTGAAAATGAACCTGACTGATGCTGTGGACTGTGCTTAGCAGAGAAGTCCAAGTGTAATTAACATTAATTTTCCTCTCTCTGACCTTGCTTGACTAAATGCACTGGAGCACTTAATTCTTTACACTCTCATCAGAAGGATCTAATGTGACAGTCCACTGGTAGCCAGTTTTTTCTGTGGCTTGTTCAGCAACAGTGTGAGCTCAAGAAGTTCATTCCTGGAGTATGGTCCAGAATCTGACTCTCCTTGGCAGTTGGCAATTGTGAAATCCACCAAGTCTTATTTTGCTCTATCCTGATACTAGAGCAGGTTTCCAAGTCATATCCTGTGAGAGAAACCTTCTTCTGGAGATGGAAAGCAAGCTTCAGCCTAAAAAATACAACAGAATGAACTCAATTTCTAGCCACTGAGAAGCTGGCTAAAGCAGCTCTAGCTGATCAGCATCTGTTTTCTTAGTTTACATTCAAATCATAAGCAGAAAGTTTAGAATTTTGAATAGTGTGGGGAGAAAAAGATGGAGATATGTGCCATAATATTGGATCTGGAAAGGTCTTGCAAGTATAGTCATCAACTGTTTCAAAACTTACCAACTTTAGGCTTGACCTCCTTCAAGCAGAGAGGTGACATTGCTGCAATACCATAACACAAGCCTGAAGAAACACAAATAACACTGTAAGAGCTGTATGCGTTTTACTGCTCTCTCAATTTTTTACTGCAGAAATGTTCATTTAGTTAGATCCTTAACTGTCTTTTCCCTGTGGTAGCCTCAGCATCCCAGTAACAAAGAGGCAGCAGCTTTTCCCAGCCTCCATTGGAGCAGGAGGGGTCATGCTGTGCCCAGTGTTACCAGGGCTCACGAGGAAGAAACGGGAATATGTTCATCCTACTTTTTAGGGTTTGCTCAGCAGCTTTGGAAATCAGCAAAACTCACCCTGATGTTAGGGGCTTGTACATATGGGAATTTCTCATCTATAAGAATTTTCAAGGTGTTGCCCATTAGGATTTGTAAAAAGGAAAATGTTTCTCCTATTTGTGGTGGGTGTTTTGTTTATGTTCTTGTGGGGTTTTTTTGTTTGGTTTTGGTTTTTTTTTATGTTAACTTCTAAGGAACACACTCAATATTTGAAATGTTCTGCTTTGTCATTCCTGCAGTAGAGCGTGACTTAGGCCTATTTAATTTTTGGTTTTATCTCCCTGTAGTTGAAAAGATGCATAGACTGAACTTGGATCATTGTACCTCCCACTCATGCCACTTCTGTCAGATTTGAATATGAATAAGAAATCAGTGTTGTACAAAAGAGATACCATCTAATGACAAAAACTACTGTGTAGCAGAAGATTATTATTATTTGTTTAATATCAGTGCTAAAAGAATGACTGTTTCCCAGAAACTCATTAAAAATTATTATATAATAAACTATCTACTCAGGAAAATGGTAGAATGCAATTGGAATCAAAAGGATAAATTCAAGGGGTCTTAAATAATTGCAATGTTTAATTGAAATGTCTGATGTATTTACAAGGAAAGACACAAGTAGTATGCTGTCTGACTTTGCTACTCATTGCCCAATATCTCCATGTCTAACTTAGAAAAAGTATGAAGAAATAGAAAAGATTTATAAACCCATAAATTGTGAGGATTAAGTGGGTTTATCAGAGGAGGGAGAAAAGTGTGATGCATTGTAATCTACAGAACTAGTAGGTGAAAGTGAGCTTTTAAGAAATGTCTGTCAGCAAGCACAGCATTGAAATGCATGTGGTGGTAAACATTTTGGAATCCATAAGTCTTTTTGGGCTGCATTCCTATAAACTAATGAAAACAATTTTGATGCATAATTGGCTGGTGAGTATTTGGCCACCCACAAAGTCATCTGCTTGAAAGTGTTGTCTTTGGTGTTAATAAGTGCCTATATCTCTAAACAAGTGCTTATTAGAAGGAAATCCAGCATGGAAGTGTGTAGGGGAAGAGGGATAAAGATTTGGGGTAAAAATTAACATTTTAAGTAAGACAAGCATAAAGCCTAAAGGCTGTCTGACATTCCCCTGGACTGGCAAATTCTTTGAGGTCAGTAGTGAAATAGAGATGAGATTGGCTTTTTCAAACCTTGGAGCTTGGACCATGACTGTGAGGAGAATAAGACCCCTTTTTTTGTGTCTGTGTTGGTGACAGCAGAGAGAGGGTATATCTTCAGAGGTCTGCAAAGCTGTAGGTAATGGAGCTGAACACAGTGCTCATTGAAGCCTGGCAGCAAAATCTCTGTTCGTCAAAGACACACTATTTGCAAATGTTAAATGGATGTTGAAAGGATACTTGTGAACAATCTGTATTTTTAGCAACAGGAAAGCAGGATAGAAAACTGTGTTTTCAAGATATTATGTAATCTACACTTCTTCTGGAACTAATTATTATTTTCTGAAACTACTGCACAGTCATATGCTACCGTGACTGAAAACAGAGAGCTTTGTATAATATTAACATCAGGAGATGTGTGTTCTAGTCCCAGCTTTTGCAATACATTAAAATAAGTTTAATTCCAGTAGTGCTTTGCCTCCCCATCAACAATGGATTTGTTTTTAAACTGCTTCACCCTTTAAAAAAATTGCTAACCTAAGAAGATCCAAGTGCTTTGCAAGAGTTAATGAAGAAGACACCTACATTTATTTTTACTGCTGTGACAACTGAGGCAGATGAGTATGGCAGTCTGATTTTTCTAAGGACTCTGCTTCCTTTAATGTGTCTAATAGGATAAATGTCAGCATATAAAGGAACCAAGAAGAAAAAGTCTTCTATAACACCAAAAGGCTAAATTTCTGGATTCACAGGAGAATACCAAAGCTTGCTTTCACTGAATATTTTATTCTCCTCTGTATGTTTTTCTCAGCAAGAAGATTGGACCCCTGTGGTACACATAAACAACTGAAACAAAGGTCTGCTGTGGGTTGTTAGAAAGGGCCCAGATCTGATTTAACAGAAGACGTGGATAATTTTGTGGCCTTCTGAAGGCTGGGTATCGAATGTGCAATCTATAAAAATGCTATTGATGTACTGCAGACACTAATTGGTGAACAGGTTGCCATCTCAAGGCTGAGTTTTCATTAAAAATGGACTCAGGGAGGGGAAGTGCTCAAGAAACCACCTGACAGTGTGCGAGGTATCCTTCATCATCAAGGAAAGCTGCTGAAGCCAAGTGAGAGGGCCGATACCATCCCACCTCCTGGTGCTGCTCGCTGGTGTCTGCTGGAATGTGTCAGACAACCGAATATGAATGGGCTCTGGTGGGAGGGATGGCCTTTTCCTTGCAAATATTCCTTCAGCTCTTATGTTACCCCTCAGCAATATTGGTTGGCTTTTTATAGAACACTGTCGGATTCGTTGGCAACCTTTAGGTATTTTATTGATTTAACATTTCTTCAGAGACGCAGGGAAATATATGACCCATGGACAATGTGATTTTTTGGAAGCCAATGCTGATGTCAGGGGCATGTTGCCTACTTCAAGCTCTGCTGTCCCTGGAGTTCATTAGAAGTTGTGCTAAATGTGCTTTCTGCTCAGTTTATGAACTACAATTCTTTTTTCACACTTGATAAGGGTGCTGTTTGATGCTACCTTCTGTGTATATTTCAAATGCTCTTGCTGAATTGAGTCATTTCACGGTGAAGTAAGCTGAATGTAAGAGAAATATGCCTTGGTTGGGACACTGTGGTTTAGTATATCGAAGCAATACAGAGTGAGGAAAAGGCTGTGAGAACTTTCAAAATCCATATTATTTATTACTTAGAAGTAATGAAGCAAAATGTAGTTGTTTGTGCCCTCTGAATGTTAATCCGCCCAGCTGCTGAAATTACAGTGAAAGGTGATAGCAGGCTCTGGAGGAATTGTGTGTAGCTCATCTGAACATAAGGCTAGTTGGCAGGATACCGAATCAGAAGCTAATGAGCAGGCAGGGATGGGATTTGGCACATGATGGAAGTGGGTTCACCTCCCAAGGGTTTCAGAAATAGAAGCACAGACCTGAGTAGCCAAGTTTGTGCTGAAACATGGGTGGGCTGTGAAAGCTTTGGAGAATGCAGCAGCCACTACTCACTAGAGTTGAAATGTAGCTCTAACTTTAGGTTTCTATTTCTGAAAACTATGGTCCAAGTCTTCAGGGAATTTTGAATTGTACTGCAAAGGACAATGCATGTGGCAGAATAGAGGCAATGGTATTCACAGTCCTTTGGCAGATGATTTATAGTACCGATCTATCAGGCTGAGCGTCTTTCAGCTCTTGTTCCTATACAACTGTATGTATCTAAAGAAGAGTGACTGAAGTAGCTCTTACTTTCTCCCTCCTCTTCCTCACTCTTGGCTTTATCTCTCTAGGCACCCCACAGGTATTAGCATTGCAACCATTGCTATTTAGCCAGTATTACTGCACAGTCCCCACTCTTCTGTTGTAGAGATGGAGCAAGAAGATATTTGATAAGCTTAAAGCTGCTTCTAGTCCACTGAAATCTTGAGCCAAGAAGTTATTAGGCCATGTAGTATGGCAACACCCTTCCAGACTGTGCAGGGGATGACTCAGTGATCTCACTGAGTAAGCAGGCTGGAAGACCGAAGTCAGGGATTGCTGTATTTGGTGGCAGAGACAGTAGCTGTTGCTACATATGATTGCAAGATGTGGAAGTAGCCCTGTTTAGAAACAGAAACAGAAGGATTTCTAAAACTGATGGGTAGTTTCATACTAGAACCAGCAGTAGTGTAATGCAGAGCGAAAGCAGCTGGCCAGCTGGCCTTTCTAAATTCTGGCATGAGCTGTAAATCATACAGTTCCCCTCTGACATAAGTAGACCTACTGTAACACACACGGCTCATCTCTGAGGAGCTCTAAATAGCCAGGGCTGGAATAACCCATGTCACTCCAGGTTTCTGCTGACATATGATAAAGTTACACTGCGATGGAAATGTTTGCATAAAGCCAGGTGATAACTGGTTCTACAGAAAAACAGAGTGTCAGTGCAGTCTTCCTCACCCTGCTCTCTGCAGCAGCCAATTTTTGTAGCACCTAAGGACCACATCTGTTGAACAGCTGGTGCTAGAGGGTGAACTAGATTTCCCAAAAAAAAAGTCTGGTGGAAAAAAACCTGTGGTCTCTACCCATTCTTCCAGCACAGACAGCAAAACTAAGGCATGTGAAAGGCAGTGGACATTACAACCCCTTTAGAGTAGCTCAGAATTTGTTGGAGGATTTTTGCTGCCATAGATACCCTCCCCCACCCCTTTCTAACAAATGTGGTGTCTTAGAATTGATTCTGATGTCCTAATCTCTAAAGCAGGAAGCAGTGAGAGCAATAAAATGTAATCAACAGAGTACTTGTCTTATCAAGTAAATGGGTAATAGTGACATTTGACATTCCTAGGAGACTCTATTTCTTGCACATTTACTTAATAATTTTATATTTAAAGTTCTTCACAAATTCTAGTTTAGCAGTTCACCACATAATGAGATTCAGCTTTTCTGAAACATTTTATTACTATTGTTTTGTTCATGTTAGATAGTGCATGCTCTTGGAAATGCCAAATATGTTGTCAAATACTGTACTAATTTCCTTTTCCTTTGTCACAGCTCTGGACTCTATTAAGAAACTACATACTGTGACTAGATCATTCCAGTAATCAGCTCGATCCTAAAGGGCAATGGGATCAGTTGGATCAGGGGCCCGAGAATCTCTGTATGTATGGTTAAAGGGGGTCTCATAGGGTCCCTTTGGCAATGACTCTGCGTCACCTACCTATAGTTTTCAGAATCTAGGCATTCATCAGTGTCCCTCCTAAGTTAATGGAGGAAGAAACAGAATCTTCAGGAGTCAACTTATCCCCCACATCTGTATTAGTTAATCTTGGGATGGGTGGAATTTCCCTCTGAAAATCCTGCTTCTCTCAGCTGATAGAGAAAACACACCAAAAATGGCTTAGACTAGACATCCAAGATCTAGACAGCAGAAGTTTGGTAAAATTAGGCCTTCCTGAGGGAAGTGTCATTCTGTACCTGACCAGTTTGTGCAAGTTGATGGGGTAAATGCATGAACTAAGAAATAGAAAATACATCACCAATGATTCAGGAAGCTCTAAAATGCTGATGGGTATCATGGTACCTTGGGATGGCATAGCTACGTGTTAACTCTGTTCTTGTTCTCTCTCCTAAGCATCCCATTCCAGCTGCTGCCATAATAGAGAGGATTCCATCTGGAGGGATCTCTGGTCACCTCAGCTGTGCCTGTTGCTACGTTCCCGAATGCCACCTACATCCAATATTTCTTAGTATTCACTCAAGTGCAGTCACAAGGGAAAGATGGATGCTGTGTGTGTTTGGAAGATTAGTACAAGGACTGTGTATCATCTGAGATTTCATTCTGCTTCAAATAGTTCCCAGACCATGTGCCTGCCCTCAACATGAACTTGTCATTGAATTCACAGAGTGTGAACTGGTTTCCTGAACAGATGAGAAGGCAAGCGGTAAGCCAAAAAAAGCTACATTTCAAAGCCTGTGAGTGGAGAAAAAAAGGCTCACATGTGTAAATATCCATATTATAGATCTAGACAGACATTAATGAATGTGTCTCCTATCATACCAAGGTTATAAGCCCCTGCTTACACACAAGACAAATCTAGTTTGTCTAGCTCAAATACTGGCAGTTCAAACTCTCTCTTAGTTACGAGATTTATGCATTTGCCTTTAACCAAAGGGCTGATCTAAAGGAATGAAAGAGTAGTTCAGTCTCTTAAGTCCTCTTGCTTCTTGTGCTCATTATCATACAGGTAGAGTTGGTCAGACATTTTTATAATTAAAGCTCTAAAATGTAATGGTGAGGTGCATGTTGGCACCTTTGGTTCCTCCATCAAATATTTTTTGTGATCTTCATAATGAAATTAATGTAGTAGGGTGCTGAAATACTTCAAATAATTTGTCCACAGGATTTCTTCCTCTTGATCTCTATTTTTGTTTTAAAAAATTGCTTTCCCACTGTGTGATGTTTTGTGAAGTTCTGTCAGTGTCACCTGATAGGTCAGAAATTAGTCCCAAGTCAGCCACAGGATAAGGAGTCACAGATGTATGTTATGTGTTGGTGGAACTGCCCTGAACCTGCCAGCACCTCTGCCACTTCTCCCAGGGCCAGTGGAGAGCAAGGATGGTTCATTCAGTGTATTGACAGCAGGACACCTGGAGCTTTTCATTAATTCAGAACCTGATTTTTCTCCTTTTTAGAGCTGACCAGTCTATCACAGTGTTTTCACGTTGAGGCTTGTCTCAGAGTTTTATTTCAGTTTGTCTTTAAAAAGACCAGGAAACATTTTGGTCTCACTGAATTTGGTAGGAAGAATTTCAAAGGTACTCCAAGTGGAGCTACAAACATCTTTTCTCTTGCACCTCTAACCTTGATGATCTTGTCCTTTCTCCTCTTCCTCCTCGTGCCTCCTTTTCAAATACACTCACGTTTCCTTGCAGGCATTTTGTCCCCTCAGCAATCCCACAAATGCTTTATGTGCTCTGCACTTTGCCACTAAGTGCCCACTTGCTGGTGGTTTGTGCTGGAGTAGTTTTCTTGCTACCTGGTGTGTCCTGGTAGGTGGGGTGTCCTTCTCCAGAGAGAGGTGAAGAAACACTGCTGTCCTTACACACAGATACTAGTAATTTCCTTACCAGTGGAACAGTGGCTTTAGTGCTTCTTCATTGTCTGCCTGCTGAGATTGACAGTTCAGATTATTGTGTATGCCAAGAGAGATCTAGGAAGAACACAAGTTCCCTGTGCCTCAGAAATTACTCCTTTTACACCAAGTCTGCCAGGTAAGCATACGCTGTTTATATGAAGAAAATAAATGTGGGTTTTTTTGAGAAGACAACATTGTAGAATAGATTTCATTTAATTGCAACAGTATCAATATTGGTAGTAAATATCTTTTAAGGCAGAAGAGACGGGCAATGTATTTCTTGTTTTTCTCTTATAATCTTTATATTGTTTTTGCTTTTCTGTTTGATCCTGCTGCTATAGACTGACAACCTTTGTGCAAAGAAGAGAGGTGACTTCAGCTCACATCACATTACTCAGTACCTATTAAAACTGGATTTTAATGGGTGCTTGATATCATGTGGGAAAAATATTATTTTGTGCTGCTCCATGGCAACATTATTTTCACATTCAAAACCTTGAAAAACAAAAAAAGTGCTCGCATGCTGATTGGATAAAAAACCTGGATCTCACTTCCAGAATATATGTGAACCCTTTAATAATAACCAACTGAAGGAATCCATTGTGGTTACATATAACTGGACATATCCAGCAAAGATAGCATGCTTTTCTGAATTAAAAATAATTTTGAATCTCTCTTGAAGCACACCTTTGTGAAGCAGCACAGGTAACCCTTCTTCATGTGCATGTGATAGTTTTAAAATACTTTGGGTATGTTTCTGCTCTCTCACACTTACTCATGCAAATAATATTGAAAGAAAAGAAAATCTTCTGGGTAAACATGAAAAAATCCACACAGTTTTGATGGCTTGCCAGAAAGTATCCTGTACACTTCTGCAGATGGACAGGATTCAGAGGAATTCACAGCACCCCTCTGTTTAAAAATCTTCATTAAACCAAATATTTTTCTTCTTACCTGTGGCATTTTTACAGGTTTTCAGAAGAGTATTCATATTTATCCTAACCTCTTGGGAGGAAATTCAGCTCCATTCATAAACCAGGAAAGGTATTGACAACCATTTAGGTCTCACTTAAGGCCTTATTCTGAAGGTTTAAGTGCAATTTTCTACACTGAGATGAATTTCATTCTCCAGTAGTTCTAAGTATGCTGTTAAAATTGGCTATATGTCACACTGAAGGGACAGCTCATCTCATGGTCCCTGTGAGGTTTCTTAACCTTTTTATACATACAGTACCTATAAAATGCCTTTACCCAGAGTAGAATTGCATCTTGCTTGCTCGCTTGCTTCCATCAATAATAAATAGGGCATATTTGGTTGGTCAGAACAAGTCTTGAATCTAAGATTAATTCAGCAAATTATGTTGGCTGAAACAAACAGACAAAACTAAAAAGAAAGTACAGAAGTGTTGACAAGAATAGTTCTGATTTTCTCCAAATGTGAGTTTGGAAATTTCAGCACTAGGAATCTGATTTGGAAAGGAACTTAGATACCATTTGCAACCATAAAGAAGGAAGTGATGCCCTCCTTTTCTCCATTAATAGCCCTTATTCCAGTGGCTCTTGCTTGGGATTTAGGTGATGTAGGTTTAAATCCAAGCTGAACCTAAATCATAACGGTGGTTCTCACATCTTGGAATAGTCCTTATTGCTCATATCTAGGACACTGTGTGCTGATTCCTCCTGGCTTTTATTGCACAGTAATACAGAAGCATTTATTGCAGCAGGTAAGAGAGACCAGGTACTTTCCTTCACAAGTATGAACTGAAACCACCCAGACTGATTCTCATGGTCTCTCTCCTGTCAAACAATATTTGAATATGCTCTGTATTAAAGATAGTTTTCAAATTGCAAACAAATAACTTAGTGTCAAGTAAAAATATTTTTTCTGTTTCTTGGTTTGGTGGCTGAACAAGAAATATAAGAAGCTTCAAAAGAATATTATTTTAGTAATGTACATATGGATTATAATGTGAACTATTCAATGCTAGAGCAAGATGCTCTAAGCAGGTTAAACAGTAGGTTAAATCAAGTATATTATGCAAACATATCTATCTCAGCTGCAAGAGATAAAACTGATGCAAAAATCTTATAGACTTTTAATTAACAAGATAAAGCTGAATCACCTTAATGGATTGCGGGGGTAACAGACCTGGCCTGTAAAAATCCTTTGTGAATAATTTTCCAGTTTTCCAGGAAACTGTACATAATAAGCAAACCAAGAAGTGAGCCTGGTAAAATAATTGAATAAACAAAATACTGAATAGCCCTCAGCTTCAGGTTCAGTGAAAATTCCATCATTAAAACAACAAGCTGGAGGGAGAACCATTAATATGCAAATGGCTGGTCATCCTCTGCTTCAGCTGTAAGCCCTTATCTGGCTATGGCAAGAATAAGAGAGAATTCAGTGCCTGCAAAATGGCTCTGGTGATGACAGTTGTTGAAAACCAGTTATGCTCTTTTCTTTGTTAAAGTCCTGCTATGCAGTAACTTTTTTGCTGGATCCCAGGAAGTATTCCTTCTCATACAGAGCTTTATCTTTGGTGCAGAATCAATACTTTTCATCTTGTGGCTATGAAATTTTGCTGAAGTAGGAAATATTGCACAGCTTTTGTATTATTTTGTTTTGTTGGGGAATTTATCCTGAAAGATTCCCAAAAGCATGCTGATTTCCCCCCTACCTAGCATCTAGCCCCAGCATTTATGACTCTCCTCTGTCCAGCAAGTCTATTGTGTTTAAAATTAAACTTCTGCTAGCATTTTGGGTAGCATGTCCATACAAAGTATCCTCTTTTTAACAGTTTTATGAGGTAGCTTTGGTGAAGATTACTATATACCAGCTTCTCCTGCTCTGCCTGTCACCCTCAGGAAACAAGAAGGGCTTCTGCTTGAACTGTTACCATTTCCACTGGGTTGCTAAGCACATTTTAAATGTAGGCTGTCATTACTTTCTTCAAGTTCTTTCTTCCTTCTCTCTTTTCCTCCCCTCATCTCCAAGTCCATTTGTGATATGTTTGTGGAGTTGTTCTTTGGCTTCATTAGAGCATTGATTTTTTTGGCTAATTTATCTCATTCCCAGTCAAATGAGGACATGGTACTTGTAAATCATTTAGTTTCTCATTAATCTCCTCCAGTGCTGCCTCCATTTTTCAGCTGTCTCTCTATTTACTATCTCTAGTGAAAAATACCCAGTGTTTCCATCACTTGTCACAAATAATGTCACGGTTGCTGTGGATCCATTGGCCTGAATAATCAACATCATTTTTTTTTATTAAAAATCAAAATAATTGCTGGTGCTGTAGAAAGCTGCATCTTCAATCCCATGCAAGGAAGTTTACTAAATGAAATGCAATAAACAGAAGATCTTAACTCTGTCCTGTTACTTTGTGCCAAATTTTATTCATTAGTTTTTCTTTAACAATAGCTGTAGAATTTTAAGATGTTGTTTTGGAAGACCAGAAATCCTGAGAGCTGCAACCTTATGCCTTGACACCTCTATGGCAGAAATCCCATTGAGATAAGAGGAATAAGGACTTCAGCATTCACTTGAGAGATGCAAGTATCAGCTCAGTCAAATCCACAAAGAATTATCTGCTGCTATCCTCACCTATGAAACACTGGCATCACATCAGCTTACAAGGTCCTTAGAGGTCGACTGGCAGGCTGAGCAGGGTGCCTGCACATTTAGCAAACTAGCAAGAAAATAATTTTCTCCTGAAATGAAGAATTGCTTTTCAGGGCAACAAGTGGTACTCCCTCTTCCAGGTCAGCACCAGACAGTGCCCTAGCAGGGAAGGAAAGAGAAATA
>NW_009952263.1:2621338-2643984 GCF_000747805.2 Chaetura pelagica
AAGGGAAAGTTTGTCATTGTCCATAGCTGTTACATTACTTTCATTGTTGAGGTAGAACAGGCTTCACCTTTATTGTTTCCTGACTAAATCTATCCTTCAGCTGCACGAGAAGAGTAGACTCTTGTGCCCCCTAATATTGCTCTGTATTATGTGACACCTTTTTCAAACTGGCTTTTGTTGCACTTCAGAGGTGTTGGCAGCTCGTTTCTGTATAAGCATATGTTTGCTTTATAATCTTTAGATCATTAATCTCAGCCACGGTTGTTATCTTATTTGGAAAAGAGATTTTGCCAATATTCTCTTACTTGATGTCACTCACCCTGACTTTTTCCATTGGCTTTGTGCTGTGGTCACTGAAGACAATTGCAATGCCGTGGTTATTTTAGTTGCCACTCAGTGACTCATTTTCCTCTGACTGTAATAGGATTTAAGGAGCAGTAAATGTTCTCTGCCATGTAAGGGACAGTTTCTTATCCAAGACAAAGATAAAAACCTTAGATTTACTCTAGATAGAGATAGGAAGGATTAAACCACATACACATTTTGTATTTGAAGCAGCAAATAATAAGTACTGCCTCTTCAAGAACAGAAGTCCTACATAGGGAAGATCAGGCCACAGTGTTTCATCATGTGGCAAAAATATCACAGGAGGTGGAAGAAATTGGTGAAGCTTTGTAAAGTACTCACTGGTTAAATTGCTTCCCCTTGCTGATCGGTCTAATTCCTTTAATGAGGCTAGGTAAGCAAAAAGGAGGCAGTAATGATGCTGATGACTCAGAGATTTCTCTCTGTGAAAGAAAACAACAGAAGATGGTTGTCTAAACAATACAATGCAGTGACTCTCCAGGTGGCCTTTTCACCTGTAAAATGGTTGCTGGATAGCAAGGTAGCCAAACTCAAGGGCTCCCAGTGTCCCTGGTAGAAGTGTTAGAATACAAATCAGTATATTGTATGAGTGTGAGATTTGCTATGTTTCAGCCAACCTTTGGATTGCAGTATGCATTTTCCTTAACCCTGGATTTGTGTTGGTCTTTTTTTTGTTTAAAGAACAATGCAGCAGCACAACAACTCAGAGGATAAGACCAGTGCACAGAGACACGGGGGCACTTTGCTCTACTCTGCTGTATAGGATTTAACTCGTCTTTCTTGATTAATCTTCCCTGACACGAGGATAAGGGATGGTACTTCTTTTACACCATCTCATTCTGTGTTTTGTAAAAAAATTAAAGATTTGGGGCTTTGTGTTCAGTGACTCCCTCATGGAAAGTCCTGGGACACCATCCCTTCACCGATGTTGATTTCACTGCAAAATTTGTAGTCACTTCTATAGACCTAGCAATGAGAACTCCCTGGGGAGAGCCCTAGCCACTAGGTGACAGAGTCAGGTTACTTTCCTTCACTCTAGAGCTTTTAATTTTTTATGCAAAGTGAAGAAGGCTCAGCAAGAGAGATGATAAGGACTTCTGTCCCGTAAAATAGCCAGACGCTTGCTGTAAGAGCAATTTTCTGGAGAGGACAGTTTGAATCCCATCAGGCAGAAGATGGCTTTGAATGTGGGGTTTCTGTCATTTTGTTTGCTGAATTTAGCACTAGACTGTGGTACAAAAAGGGGTCCACCAGTTCATCCATTAGCTGTGCTTCAAAAGGCAGCAGTAACACTCTTCCTTTAGACATTCTGATAGACCACCACCTGGATCACCCATCAATTTGAACACCAGCTGGTGGGACCCAGCAGAGCGTGGCACTGGATTTCCGAGTGATGCTAAGTGTGCATGGCCAGAATACTCTAGATACTTGGGGAACACTTACATTTACACTTTAATCCCTTGAGGGGCTTGAGTATTTACATACCAACCAGGGAAGGCGGCAGCCAGCAGTTTTAGCATCTCAGCTTCAGGGCTGGGTGGTAAATACAGAGATGAGTGAAATATAGATGCTGTAGCTTTTTTGTGCATCTGGTAAGTAGTAGCTTTAGCACTTGAACAACATGGCCTTCTGCCATTGCAACCTCATGCCAAGAAAACCACAGTAATGTATGTTTGGTGCCAGCTGTACAAGTTACACAAAGAAAACTAGTTAGAGGAAAGTTTAGAAAATCGGAACAATTTCTGCAGGGGATTTTTTTTTTCACCTACAGGGCTTAATTAGTGGAACTCCAGATTGTAACAGTGCAATGCTTAAAAGATGTTGGATTGCATTGAGACCGCTTTTTATGGAATGTTTTTAAATGCAAGTTTTGATGGAGTAGTGAAATTGTTGAAAAATCCAGCAGCACTTCCTCAGACAGCTCCAGCTCGTGCATTCTGCTTTAGATATCTGAACTAATTTTGTTGCAGGCCAGAAAGTTTCACATTTGACTTCTTTTTCTTCATGCAGCACTTACCACAGTTTTATTTTATTGTTTTACTGTTATAATATTTTTTATTTATCACTCTACAAAGCCACATGACTTTTACTATACTGTTGGGTATTTGTAGCAGGCTCAGTACAATGTATGTTCAAATGTACAAGGCAGGTGAGATTGTTGCATGCAGTACAGAACATCTCTGTGCTTTGCTGTTAGCCTACTATGCTCAGGAATGTGGAGCAGGGCTCAAAGCATTTCAGGCTGGCTGAGCATGTGGTAATATTTTTCACTTTCTATCAATACACTACAAAGCAAAAATGTTAGTATATATGTTTCTAGGCAACAGTGCATTTTTGCACATTGATAAATATCATCATTCTCTTCTGCTTGTCAAGATGTGCTACCTATGAGCATGGGGCTTCAAAGGATGCAATTAAAAAACATAATTTTCTGATCTGGATTGGCACTTAAATGCCCCCCTAAAAGCCAGTAACTGAAACCAGTTAAACGAAGTGAATATTTATAGCACCAGTGAGAGAATAAAGTTAGTCCCTTAACTGTGACAGAGCCCATTTCCGTCCTGTCAGCTGTTTCCTTTCTTAGTTGAACATCAGAAAGCAAGTTTCATTCAATGGTGGCTTCATGCTGCTCTCTGCTGCTTAGCTGAAGCTTCTCTCAATGTCAGTGTGAGTCAGTCATTAGACCTTTCTATCTGTACCGGCTGCAGCTCCTGCTCTTTATCCCTCATCTCTGGCATCTAACATCCATGTGCTCTCTTGATTGTGTAATGCTTCATAGAAGTTTTCTAGTCCATCTGTGTGTAGGAGATTTGAAGTATATGCTAATTTTACTGTAAATTATTGACAAGATGAATATGGAAAGATCTGTTTGTATAATGGTTTTGATACTGGAGAAATCTGATCAGACTTTTTCCATTAGGGAAGGCTCTTGTCCTGTTTTTCCCTCTTTGTAAGCTTCATTGTGAGCTCCTCCTGCTTAGCAAGTGGTCTGAGAAACGGAGAACTAGCCCCCAGAGCATTCATAGCTGCAAATGCATGAGGGGTATAATCAACTTTAGGCAGCTCAGGCTGACTCATTATGTTGGTGTCTGCACGTTTGGCTCTATGGTAACTGTCAACAGTTCCTTCCTTGCAGGTTAGGGTGAGGAGGCCTGGTGAATGCCTTCTGAGATGTGCTAAAAAGGCCCTAAAAAGCAGTGTTTAAGGCAGTTAGATATCATGAGTTAAAAACATATGTGAATTTTCTTAGATAAACATAGTAGCAATCTTTCTTTGACCTTGCAATTATTGTGGGTTGTTATTAGGATTATCTTTAGGGCATTATTAGGATTAGTTTCGTTAGAATTAAGGGCCCCAAGCTCTTTTACTCCTAAAAGGATAATATGTTCCTTTTATTTGAGATTAAGGAAATCACAGACCTGTCAAACCTAATGATTGCTCAAGAGGATCCTGCTAAAGCATCACATCTTGTTTTTCCCTCCTGCCTGCTCTTTGTCATGGTCATCTGCTATATAAGACCTTGCCTTTTCTCTTGCTTTGTGGAACCCCACAATGGAGGATGAGCATGACCAATGTGATCTTAATTTGCCTTAGCGGCACCTGGTGCATGGGTTGGTGGAGGGGCAATGCCATGGTACTACCACGAAGGACAGATATGCCTTCTTATGAGATCCAGTATTTGAAGAGGCTTTGAGAAATTCTTTAGCTGGAGCCTTTTATCAACATCCCTCTCTGTCACAGGCTTACCAGATCAAGTCCACTGTCACACACTGAGGGCACTGAAACTTGAATGCTGGGAAAGAAGCAGCTTGGAAAGACTCCAAAAAAACCAAGCCAAACCTCCAGTGAAAGCTATATGAGTACCTTCCTTAATGGAAGTGACTCTGATACAAGACGTTTGCTATGCTAAGGAGTCTGTGAAGGCAGAATGCATAGTAAATGGGTACTTTGGCTGCCTAAATCACATTTGAGAATATTACCAGTGTCTCCTATGCTGATCCCTGTTGATTATCTGTGCTGTAGAGAATATAGTTTTTATTTCCCTCCTGCAAATTGATCTTGTACATACTTGTCTGATTTATGAACTTTCAAAAAAAACCCCAAAACCTGAATTATTTTTTTTTTCAGGTCCAGAGGCTGTAGTGCTGAGACCCTGAGTTCTTCCAGTTAGCTGCCAGACATTGAATCCAGGCTCTTTGATTCATGACCATGTGTCTTTCTCATCATGTGTGAGCTCTAATACCCTAAACACTGAATTGTGAGAATTTGATTCTGAACTTCTCAGTCTTAGTCTTTTCATCTGTGTACAGACACCCAATGGGTACTATATCCTTATATGCTCTGTATCTCTGTTTAGGGATCCTTGTCTGATATTTCTGGAACTTGGAATTTGCTCTTTTGGATTGTCTTGGCATAGAGATGTGAACTTGGCCCTCCGCCTGCTACCTTTGGCCTTTAGCCTTTCCAGTGGTATGTCCTTCTTTCCTAAGACCTCTCCTCAACTCAGCTGTCTGGGAGAACTCTGTAACTTTTCCCATCCTTCTCCCTCTGGTTTTCAGGGACTCTGACCTGATTGTGATCTACACAGGTCACTGATATTGCAGGGAGTGGAATTTTCTTTGGGTTTTTTTTGGCTGTTGTTTGTAGTTGGTTTTATTTGTTGTTGTTTTGTGGTTTTCCCCCCTCTCTCTCTCTCTCTCTTTTTTTTTTTTTTTAAATTTCATTTATTTTTCCAATATCCATCTTAATACCTTTGCTTTTCACTTGACCTTGATTTAATCTCATGGACCATCACACTTTGGCCACTTCACAGCATTTCATCTACCTGCTGATGTTAAACTGATTCAAAATGTCTTTCAGCTCCCTGATTCATTTGTAACATTATGAAAATATCAATATGGAGAATATTTCCTTAAAATGAATCAAAACAAAAGAGTTAGATACTGTCTTACTGTTGCTTTAAAAAAACCCTAAATGCTCATATTGCACTTGGGCATAGATTGTTGGACTTAAAAATGTCTTTGCTAGATCGTGGAAAAGTTTACATGAGATCATTAATGACTTCAAAATACGAGTCAATTTTCATTTCCCTTCCTCTTGAAAAAAATTGATTTGGTGATCTAAACTGTGATGATCTGAGCTCTTTCAGTAAAAGTTTTTACAGATTTCCTGAGCAGTGCCACTTGACTTTCATTGTTGAAAAATGTTCTAGTCCTAACACACCTAAATATATAGCTGTTCTCCTTCAGAGACCTTTTAAAAAATAACTCCTCTTAACCAAGTTTCAGTTTTTAAAGTTGCTTCAGTGTCAGTGAGGAGATCAGAGCCCTTCTTCTGGTAGATAAATACACCTGTAAGCATACTGAGAAGCCTAGGACGCATCCAAGGTCAGCTCTGAGTGCAAATGTAGTCAACACAAAGCCATCTAGAGGGCAATTAGTGTGACAATTCGGCCTTCAGATGGGCTGCTGCTGCACAGTTCTGTAAAGATTGTGTAGGGGCAGTGTCTCTAGTGACAGATAAAAGGGGCCAGGGAGCATCCACTGCTCTTAGGTCAGGTAGTGTAGCCTAGCTTACATTCACATGGCTAAATTCTCTTCCAACCATGGTGACTGAGCCCAAATGGCTTAATAAGGACATGCCAATACTGTCCCATGCCAAAAACTGAGGCCAGATAGAATGTGGAAGAGTGGGAGTTAGAGTGAGTGAGAACTGGGCTGGGAGCAGGTTAATACGTAATTATTTTGGATTACCATGGACCGGAATGCAGATTGGTACCTGGCCCTGCTTGGGTTATAGTATGTAATTATTAAAATAGAACTTCTTGGCTATTTTAAGTTACACATTGTAATGATGATCACTGTGATGTCAGTGTCATAATGATGACAATTATCAACAAGGCTGACCAGCAAGAAGAAGAACCTTTGCTATTTGCTATTAATGGCTAACCATTTCCAGCAATAGTAAAAAAAACTTTGCAAATAAAAGGTGTTAATACTTACCCCATTTATTCCATTGCCTTCAAACTGGTTTCATATTCTGTGGCTATGGACGTGTAAGAGGGGTAAGATTGGAAAACCTTTGCTTCCTCAAGGGAAACAAAATGATGACCACATGGTGCCTTTCCTCAGAAGTGTTGCCCCAGTTTAAATCCAAAGTAACTTCTTTTTGGACCAAAATAGCATATTCCCATGGAAACTCTGCATTTGCACATTGCTACTCTGAGCCAAGTCCTTTCAGGCTTTTGCCTTGAGGTATTCTGTCCTCTACAATTCTGATCATGTAGCCATAGTTCTGTGCTTCTGTACAAGCCTTCCTTTTCATTCCTGAAAGTGTGTGTCCAGCTCAGTTATAAAATGACCTAACAAATATGTCTTCTGTAACCTCATCTATTTGTTTAACAGTCAGTACAGCCCAGAAACATGTCAGAAATTTCACTCTCTCATTTTCAGTTGCAGAGGAAAGAAACAGAAGTTCAACACATGGCATGTCAGGGATGGACAGAGAAGCATAGGCCTAATTAGCATTCCCAAGGTGATTTTCATGCAGTCCATTTTTTTATATCTTGACAGGACAGTATGGTTTTCATAGGTCTCTGATGTGAAAGTCGTAAGTGTCAAAATGGATCAGTGTTTTCTTCCTCTGTGTTGTGACTGTTATCTTAATTTATTTTTCTGCTTCTAGAAGAATAATGATCATCTACTCAGGTTAAAATATGAAGGCATCTTGGAATTTCAGGTCATATTTTTTGTTTGAAAATTCCAGTTAAAATGTTTTCTGATTAACAATGAAATTGATCATACATTTGAAAGGTGTGGGGTTTATTTTAGTAATATTTGATTATTTGAAGGTAAGTTTGATTTGTCAAGAAAGAGGTATGACAAAAGAGCTTATTATGGTACAGTTCTGTGTGTGATCATCGTTGGCCCCAACCCAGCAACTTGATCTTTGCAGAGGGACTTCTCTGAATACTGTATAGAGGCACTTGAAGTGATGGTGGTTGTTCCTGTAGTATGAAATGATACTCAGCACATAGACCTCTGAGGTGCTGCTGGCCTGCGCTCACACATGCAGATGGTGCAGAGGTGCTAGCCTCTGTTGATCAGTACTGCCAGAGAGCCACTGGATGCAGAAGAGTTCACTGAAGTGAAGCCTACTCTAAAAACGCTGGGAGTCAGTGGTCTACAATGTGCCACATGGAGAACTTTTGTAACACTTGGAATTCCTGGCTGAGTTGTTCACAGGAACACAGGCTATTCCTGTAAATAGTCAAAGTGTTGTTAAAAGCATAGGGATAGTGCTACAATCCACTTTGGGGTTTGTTTTTCAGCTGGACCTCCTCAGCCAGAAGACAAATGTCTCTCCTCCACTCTTCATCCAAACTCAGAACCTGTACAGTTTAATAATTGGTAACAAATTGTGGTAAGTAGCAGTAATAAGTAACAAGATGGAGGATCCTGACAGGCTTTTTCAGAGACTGACAAATTGGTCAGTTCATCCTGTCCGTGAAAAGAGAAGTGGACCAGAGGGTGCCCCACAGGGAAGCTGTAGAGCACAGTCCTGATCATGAACCTGGGCTGGAGTGAGCATTATAGCTGAAGGAGCGGGAAGAGAAAACTTGGCCCTCAAGCCTTCTTCATCTGGAGATTAAGATTTCCTTTCATCACAGGTAGCTCTACTGCTAAGTAAGCTCTATGGCCAAGGAAAGGAATGTGAGAAGTGATAACAACTGATCCCCCATTTGGTGAAGCTGCTAGAACTGAGTGTTTGCAGTTAAGGCTACTCAGTTGCCAAGAAAATGGCTGCACTGGTTTAAACTCTTGCAGTCTCTTTGCCTTTTACTGCATTCTTTCTGCCTGCAGTTACTGTTCCTGTAGGAGATCTGGCAGAAAGAAATGTGTACCCGTGGCATCACCATTCCTGTTCACACTCTGGTATCTTATTGGAAACCCACATTATTTGGTATTGCAACCTGTCAGGTGCATTGGGACATAAGATGATTTTGGTTTAAACTAACACACTGCATGTTTAAATTAACTTAAATTTTAAATTCAATTGTTTGAAAAATCATGCTTTTGGTTAATGTTCCTTCATTGTGAAGTTAAATCTCGGATTCATATTTGAATACTCAGGAATGGGAGCTGTTGTGGAGAATTTTTTTCTTCTTTGTGGAATTACGAATTTGTTGCAGACAGAAGTAACAGGTTTTGGTACTGTGCCATCAGAAATGTATGTTACTTGAATCTTTATTGCACCAGATCAAATGCCTCTATGCAAACCGTGAAAATGAAATCCAAGAAAATTGCCTTCATTAAGATATAAATGAAACCATTTGCTGTACTTACAAAAACATTCCCAACCTGCTTTTGGCATAAAATGTGTCTTTTACAGCCTATCCTGGCACACATATCTCCTGTTTCCTAATTATGAATGCCTTGGGGTGACCAAGTAAGCAATAATTCCAGCTGCTCCTGACAGAAGAAGACACTGCTGCACTGCATTATTTTTCTGATGAATGTATCTTCCCAATGAGCTGAAACAGGCTTTGCATCAGCAACATCTGCAACAACAGGGATTTGGAAAGTGGGTCAGGTATATTGATGGACTGAAGAAAGAGAATGGATGAAGGAGGATGTGTGTGAGCATGTGTATGAATGTGGATCTACTTTTGTCTTCATATCTTCCTCCAAATAGCTTGCTAATTGATTCTGATCTTCTGGTAATAGTCATTGAGGGAGCTTTCAGTATAAAGTGCTTCACTTGGAGCTTTAGTCACCATAGCTGAAAAATCTGAATCTGTTACAGTTAATAGTAATTAATTTTCTTGACTTAGTTCCTAACTAGTTCAGGGCAGGATCTAGGTAACATATTGATTATGCTATTTGTCTGCAGTATTGATCTTTATTATTGGCTCTGCAATTGTATATGTGGCAATGACAGCATATTGTTTGAGGTTAAAAGATGCCTAAAATTAGATGACAAATTTCAGGAGAGAAAAGACTAAAATCTGCAGACCAACGATTACACTCAGCTAGAGAAAGAGAGATAAAACCTGTGTTGTTTTTAGACTGGTGTTAATATATCAAGCATCCTGGTGGGAGTACGTATTGTGAAAACATCTGCAGTGCGAAGTTTGATCCCCTAGGGTGAGAAAGGAAATGGTGGAAGCAGCAGCAGCTGCAGTCAGACTGAGAAATCTCTGCTTTTGTTGTTTATTTTAACAACATATTGAGCTTATGTTGTGTTGATGGCTCTAGAGGCTGCTTAATTTTATTCTTGCTGACCAGGCTGCCCATTAGGTTGGCTAATGCATAAACTGAAGGGGCCACCTAGAGGGAACAGAGATCTTGGAGGAAGCACGTCAGCCATCAGATTTAGTTCTTTGTAGTAGCAGACAGTGCTGTGATAAATATTTAGTACAGATAAGTCAACAGAAATGCTACTCTGTCTACATCCCAGGAGCAACAGAACACTTTCCCAAAACTTTTAATAACATGGAAGTCCATAATACAAAAGGCAGAACCACAAAAGCACACCATACTGTAGGAAAAGAACAGAAAAAACTGGAGCACTACCACTGTGTTCAGACTCTAAAGTGTCAGGGGAATTTGTCCCCTAAAAAAGCCTAGAAGGTCCTACAAAGTAAACAATCCCAAACACTATTGACAGAGATCAAAACCTCCCAAGCCTTCCCTGACAATCAGCTCCGAAAGAATTTTTTTTGGCCCCAAACCTGGCAACCAACCTAACCCTTTATGCTTGAGCAAGTTGCATCGTGATTTGAACAGCTGCTTGTGCTCCATGCCTATTCAGTTTTCTCACTAGCCTCCATCTTCTGAGACACTTAAGGTTCCCAATTGGTATAAATTATGGACATAGTGGTAGTGAGTCAAACCAGAAAGTGACTCAGCGCAGCCTTTCAGACCCATCTTATGTTGACAAGTCACCTGTCATTACAGAGATCTTCTCAAACATTGAAAAAAACACCTAAAAAGAAGCTAACTCTTTTTTTATTCTTTTTCCTGTTAGATCTTGCTGAAGGGTAAAGGAGGAAGGGCTCACTAGAGCCTAGCTCAGGAGTCTTGTTGGTTGGCTTTCTTATGTTGGCATCATGCGTGTCTATCCTCTTTTTCACTGTCGTTGTCTATAGTAGCAAGGATGAGATAGAAAATTTGTCCTTTCCTATGTATTTTTAAAAATTAAACCCCTCCAAGTGGGACTTCTGTCAAACTAGGTTAGCTTTTAGACTCTTTATCATGGAAAATGTGTCTCAAAATGACCCTGCGGTGTTTCAAGGCCATTAAGGGCCATACACGTCTAACTTTTAAATGAAACAGAAGGAAGATGTGTCAACATTGTAAAGGAGAAATCAAGTGAAAACTTCAGCCCACTCTGTACACCAAGAGGCTGTACATAACATTCTGGAGCAGGGAACAGCAAAGAGGGGGCTGTGAAAGAGTCCATCAGTAGTAATGTTGTCCTGGGGCAAAACCTATAATTTCAGTGCACAAGTTACCAGATACCTTCTAAACAGAACAACTGGACTCTGATTTGCAAACCTTTGAAAGGCTCATGCTCAGTTCCCAATAGGTGGGAAAAAGTGTGGTTTATAATGCCTTAATATACCCAAAGTTCCATGTTCTTTTTCATGTTGAGTAGATTCTGGAAACCCCCTAAATGCAGTACTGTTATTTACAATTTTGCCGTAGCCTTTTTATTGAATCTATTTTTTTTTGGACTGGGAAGGGAGAAATACTAATTAACTCTCTCCATTTCTGATAGCTTGCCTTATTATAAAACTAATTACTGTCTGACTTTTATTGTTGTGAGAATTAAAATACTGAAAAAAGCCTTGGAGTAACAAAATTAAAAATATGAGATTTTTCTAATGATTCTGTGCTGGGTCAGACACTTCACATATTTCTTCCAAAAAAATTATTCATTTTCTTTGGAAAAGAAAAAGAACAGAGAGTACTCTTTGGGATAGTTGAAGTTCTGTTACTGCACCAGTTCTTAAACCTAGCCTCTGAGAAAATGGGAGCAGCGAAGTGTAGAAGTTATTCAGGGCTAGAACTGTTAAGCAAAAAATTCAGTTTGCTATCAACAGAGGTTTCTGTTTGAAAACTAATGGCAGGATTATTATCTTCATTCTAGTACTGAGAATACTTGATAATTTTTTTTTAGCATCTGGAAAGCAGCCAAAGTATCCAGAATGAAACAAAAGCCCATGTTGCCAATCTGACACCTAAAATAGAGTAAAAAGGGACTAGGATTAAAGAATATATTAATGGATTTACAGAGAAGTGTTAAAAATAGTAGCAGCAGTGTCTTTTGATGGCCAAATATTCTAATAAAAAGCAAATGTATTAAAAGATCCTATTAAAAAATCAGAAGTAATCTGAGATACCTAATTTTGCATCAGTGGGTCAATTTATATTACAAATGTTATTGAAAAGTTCTAAACCATAGGGATTGGCCTTTGAAGAGGAATCAAACAGCTACAGGATTAAGAGGAATTATCTATATCAATATAAGCTCTATTTTAAAAGGCAGTATGCTGATCTGAGCTTCTGATTCAGCACTTCTACATACAAGTGGAAAGAGACTGTTTCAAATTGTGTTGGTTTTTCTATGTCTGAACTGTTACACTGACACTAAAACTGTGTCTAGACAAACCTTGAGAATGGCTTGCTCATGTGCAAGATGCAACACAGATAATGTAAAACTGCATATTTTGATTGTGTTGCTGTTGACATTAAATGTTTGAAGACTGTTAATGATTCAGGAGGGAATGGTTTCAGGAGGGAATTGGTTTTAATGGATCACAGTTTGTAGTGGAGTATATAATTTAAAGGCATCTTTATCCCTAAATGTGTTATATACCACTCTATATTGCTTTACGTAATTAGGCTCTGAATGAATATGTTAAAATGATGCTTTCTCTCTTTGTTTAATTTTTAACAATAGGTATATTCATACATTTTAGGTTTATATATTTGTCAGATATTCCCTATAGTTACAGTTTATTTGTAGAATGGTACTGGCATCTTTTCTAAAACAAGGTGGAAGTTCATTTTTATTTCTTTCTGTTGCACTGCTGGCAGTGCTTGTATTTTTTTACTGATTTGGTTCCATTCCTTCTGATATGCCTGTAGAGTAAGTCTTTGTATTTGTATTCTTCTGTGTAGTCAAGTACAAAAGACTATGCAGTGTTGTCATCTTAACTATTTTGAATACTACTGGTTGAGCAGACATAGTCTGCATTTCTTTACTTGTGGAGTCCAAAGAGACGCCAAAAGAAAGATGTCTCAGCAAAGAATACCTTAGAAGTTTGGCTGCAGGGTGTCTCAGAGGAAAAATAGTTCTGAATGATTAATTAAAAAAAAAATTGGAAATAATGAATCCTTATTCCTGCCTTGGCAGCCTGATACAAGCACACTTCATGGAAGAGACTATGTAACTGAAAGATCCAGGAACTTCCTTCAAGTTGTAACTTTTGGTTTGCAGGGGACTAAGCTTTTCTCTAACATTCTTCCTTATAAAATTGTAAAAAAATGTGTAAATTGCTGTTTTCAAGAAACCTGTTCACATAATCCTGCTGTTTAGAAGAAGCCAGAGATCAGGTTTGGAAAGCTAAAGCTCAGACAGAGTTAAACCTGACCAGGGACATCAAGGGTAGTAAGAAGTGTTTCTACAGGTACATCAGTGATAAGAGGTAGAACCAGGAAAGTGTGGGCCCTCTGCAGAAAGAAACAGGAGACCTCATCACGCAGGATATGGATTGAGTGCACCCTCAGTAAATTTGCTGATGACACCAAGTTGTGTGGTGTGATTCACATGCTGGAGGTAAAGGATGCCATCCAGAGGGACCTTGACAGGGGGTCCATGCAAAACCACATGTAGTTCAACACGGCCGAGTGTGCGGTCCTGCACCTGGGTTGGGGCAATCCCAAGCACAAATACAGGTTGGGCAGAGAATGGATTGAGAACAGTCCAGAAGAGAAGGACTTTGTGGTGAAGGTGGACAAGAAGCAAAACATGAGCTGGCAATGTGCATTTGCAGCCCAGAAAGCCAACCGTGTCCTGGGCTGCATCAAAAGCAGTGTGACCAGCAGATGGAGAGAGGTGATTCTACCCCTTTACTCTGCACCACACCTAGAGTACTGTGTTCAATTCTGGAGTCCCCAACATAAGAAGGACATAGAGCTCTTGGAGCAAGTTGAATGTGTGTTCACTGAAAGTAACTAATCATTTAACTTTCTTCATGGGGGACTAGGTACTAAAGTCACTTCCAGTTATCACAGTAACAGGGTTTGGCAGAGCTGTGCTTTTTAACCTACAGTGTACAGACAGAAAAAAGTGCCATTGAGCTACTTGATTTCTGCCCCTGCTATCATGAGAGACCTGACATAGGCCAGAAGTGCCTTCTGGTTTCATATAGCTACTATTATCCTGAAGAAGCTGGTCTAGAAGTTGGTCCCTATTGGCTTAATTTCTTCTGAAAGGCAGAGGAGTGGTAAGCCACCTGACAGAAACTGGTTCTCTCATCTACATGCAGTATTTACAGTATTTAAAACATGTTGCCATTAAAAAAATACTTTGTTCTGGATGTGGGCTGGTGGCATCTGTTTGCTTCTTGCCTGAGCCTACTCTCTGTATCCCAGCCATGACATCAACTATTGCAATCCCTGCATACAGCAGAGTTCGTTTTACCTCAGACTTCTTTAGCCACAACAGGTCTTCGCACAAATGCAAGAAATAGTGCTCAGTGCAGTGAAATTGTACAAGGTCACATTGAATATAAAAATGGCTCAAAGAAGCTTTTATTTTTTTTCTACTTGAATGCAGTTTCTTAATGCTTAGTGTTCACTGTACATAGAATTCTCCATTTGCCATGCAAGTGAGTGTTCGAGTAATTTCTTTTGCAGAACCCACAGGCTCATTTTTTGCTAAACAACATTGCTCAGTATGGTTTTGAAATTGCCTGCTGCTTTGCATCTTTCTGGATATTATGTGGTTCATGACTCTTGTTTTGCAATGGGAAATAATTAATATAAAATCTGTCTTGAGTTGCTATAAACTTCATTCTTTCCTTGAAGTTCATCGAGACAGGAAGCTCATGCATTAGCCCTCCTTTCTTAATATGGTTGCATGCTCTGGAAGACAATGTAGATGCAGTCCACTTACATGCTGCAGTATCTGTATCTGCCTTCAAATGCCACAGAATGCCCTGCATGGGACGGAGTATTAGACCAGTTTGAGTGCATTTCTTGGGCTTTTCTTACTTTCTGGTGGCTGAAAGCTACAAAGGAAAATCCTGGTTCTAGAAACAATGCTTTTTATTTTATGGCTTCATAATGTGGCAATTACAGCTTTCACCACAAAGGTATTTTGTGATGGCGCGTACTTAACCTGCTCCAAATTGCCAAGTTTTTATTGTTTTAGAAAATCACAGGATTATAATTTTTTTTTTTTTTTTCAGACTGGATAAAAACATGCAAGCTACTTTATGTGGCAAACCAGGTACATAGTGTCTTCTTAAGATTCCTGACAGTACAAAATAATGATAGTGGAGAGTTTGCCCCTTCTCTACTTCATCACCTCTGCTGTTGTGCCCTTTAGAATTTATTGTCTCAAGAATATTTAGTGAAGCCTGATTCAAAAGCATCTGTAGAAGATTTTGGAAAGAGCCATTGTGGGAAAGTGTAATTGCTGCAGCTCACTGATGATTAAAACCCTGTTTTTTTACTAACTGCATCTTTACTTCTTGTAATCTTCACACATGAATTCCATCTCTTAACTTCCAAGATAAACCAAGGACTGATCTTCGATCTGTTCTGCCAGCACATACGATCATTTATTATGTGCCTTTGCAGGACAGCATTCTGGCTGCAGCAGTTTGTACCTCTGCCTGGGCCAGGTGCCAAATACTCAGCCTTGAGGAAGAGTCTGCAGCTTGCCTGGAGCACTGTGTTAGTTTTGCTTCTTCTTTAGCAATATCCAAACATGCTAGTTTAAAGATAACTCACACATGCCCACACTAGCTGCAGTGACCGCAGTAGAGCAGTATCTGGTGTTTCTGTAATTTTTCTCTACCCCTCCTCTGTGATCTCCTTTCTCTTTCTATGCTTTAATCAGAATACTAAGATTCTTGCATTAAAAAAAAAAAAAGAAAGAAAAGAAATCAAGAAAAAAAAAGCTATGTGCACTTCTAGTATCTTTTTGTTTATTAAAAAACCATCATATACAGGCACATAATATGGATGAAAAAACACCTTGCTTTTATTAGCTATTTTCCTCTAGGCTTCACTGTCTAGGATATAATGAAACAGGCAGATGTGAATTATATGGCTATCAGAAGATTTTGGTAATGTTATAAACTGTAAGAATAAAGCTTGTATAGATTTTTTTCTTTGTAATCAACTAGATCTTGGGATAAAATTAGAGTCTGAGATTTGAAATATCCTCATTTATTTGTTTCAGTTCTTGAACATGATTTCCTTTTGCTTCTGCTCCCTCTTTTGTCTGTTTGATTCAAACAGCAAACAGAAGCCCTGCTCTAATTGGTTGATCGTCCTATTTTTAATTTGCAGGAGTTATTTAATCCCTCTGAATTACAGAAGGGGTAAGTGAATTCACAAACCTGAGTAATGAGATTTGTGAGGCATTATTTTATCATTAAGAACTTTCCTAGGGCACATATCTACTGTGGGAAAATATTTGATTAAAACGTAATGGGTGAAACACTATCCTGACTCCCAAAGCCTGCAAGGTTCCTCCTCCTATGAGGTTTTAAATAATTTTGCCTCTCACCAAAGTCAGTGTTAGAGAAGGGATATGACATCATCTGGTTTGCCAGTATTGGCTAAAGGAAAATGTACAAGATGTATCAGTTATTCAAATATAGAATTACAATTTTGAGATCAGGCACCTTAGGTAGTCTACCCTTTAATAATGTATGTTGCAAAGCTCCTTTTATTAAACATGGGAATAATAACAGTTAGATCTGTAATTATCATTATTGACTTGAATCAACAAATGTCAGTCTTTAAAGGTTGCATGTTCAAGGATTATAAATAGCCCTATTTGGATTCCCCAACATTTTTTTTTTGCAAGAAAATATAGGTGCAATTTAATAGATTTAAATACACAACATGAATATCTAAGTTGGGTCTATGAAACCACAAGACGACTTGCTAGAAATGTAAGTAAGCTTCTGTTTGAGCAGCAAGCTGGAGTAAAGGCAGCAACATGAAGTTACCATATGCCTGAGCTGGGTATCCAGCCTGATTGGGTGTCCAGCCCATGCCTGTAGTGGGGTGGTGAGATGTCCTTGCAGTGCCTCTGACTCTTTTAGGCTGCTGTTGTCTCCTGCTCAACTTGCCCCTGGCACCACCAGCAGGGACAGCAATGGATTCTGGTATTTGATGGCTCCTTGCAGAGGATATTACTGTTTGTGAATTGTTCCCTGTGCTTTTCTTCATCTATACTCTTCATAGTGTGTGTAACTTTGGGACAACTGAGCATGCTTATGTGTGTCTAAAGGAAATGACATTTGATCACCTCAATATGCAGACTGGAATCTCCAGAAAGTGTTCTGTAACCATATTTTGCTGCTTGAATTTAGTATTCATCCTGCTGTCTTTGTTGTCTTTGCTGATGCCTGAAGGGCCTCAGCCTCACCTACTGATGTTTTGTTGTTTTTAGCCTTGATGTTCTGAACAATGTATTTTGGCAGACAGCTAATGTAATATTGTTCCTTTGAAAGCATCAGATGCTGCAACTTAAGAGCCTAACTGCTTCTTCACTTTACTGTATAGAATGATCAGTCTTCACCTTTGGTTGGCCTCCAGTAGCTGAGCAACACTATTCGTCTGAGCATCAAAAGGCAATGAATGCCCTTCCACCTCTTAATGCTTATTCTTCCCTGTCTCAGTTACCTGCACCAGACTACTAATGTTTGAGTTCCATAGGTGATGTTGATAGCATAGAGGTAACCATGACACTTTAATTATTAATGCCCCAGGATCTGATTTTCACAAGCACAGGGATCCTGCAGCTTTTGTTTACTCTATTTGGATTTGGGAATTCTTTGTAATTCTAAAAATGGAGACCACAGCTTCTTCTGGGGAAAAGATAGGGAGAGAGCTGAGACCCTACTTTCTGCAGCTTCCAGATTAAATTTGCAAAAGTGTCTGGTGATTTTGAAAGCTTCCATCTCTAAAACCCTATAACCGAGACATTTTCCAAAATAATTTCTAGAATTCAGGACCATCAACAGTGTTAAGTTTTGCATACCAGAATTTAGCAGTTCGAAGTCTTTGAGTCCTTTTTGGTTAATGTTTCCTTGTTTGGAAAGCACCTTTTTTTGAACTTTGGGGTCATAGAATAAAAAAAAAACAAATAACCATGCTGACTCCAAAATTAACTCTCCTCTTCCACTTTATTGTTTCTTTCTTCAGAAAGGAATTTATTTTTATTCTACTTTTTAAACTATTTGTTTATAGCTACTAGTTTTCTACACAGTTTAGAGGAGGCTCCTTACTTAATGAAAAGGTTGTGACTTCATGTAATGAATTTCAGGGAGGGGGACAAGTGAAGAGAACAGAAAGGGCACTGAGGTGAACATTGCCATACCAACTTTGTGAGCAGAGGAGAGAAAACGCAGGTTCACATCCTGGCGAATGCAACGATTTAAGAAGAATGTTAGTTCATTAATGTTTAAATGCAGTTCTCAATAGTTCATGTGCAACATAATTCAAATGTATGGTCCTAGCTGCTTTCAGAGAGGTAGGTATTACCTGTCAGTGTCAAACCTTTTAGTCTTCATTGCATACCACAGCTCATTATGGGGGATCATAGCTTCAGGTGAGGTAACTTGATTCATTTATGCACAAGCCAGGCAAGAAACACATACATATTTTAAACTGATGTATATTTACTAGTGTAGTCTTGAATATAGAATTAGTTCTCTGGTTTATCTGCCAGTGTTTCGAAGCTTGCACTTTAGTTATCATGTTACCTAAGTATGATGGCCAGTGTTTTAAATGGATTTGTGCTTGTCCTTTCCATCAGCTTCTCCTTAAAGTCTTCTGAGCTCCTTTGTGACCCAGATGAATTGAAATCTTGTCAGCTCAGTGCACTCACAAATGAAAATAAGTGACTCATGTTGATTGTCTTTTGATATTTCATACTCTGCTTGCCAAGAATGTCTCTTGTAGTGTGATCATTCAAAATCCTACACATTCAGTATAGTCATGTTTTGGAAAGAGACTGATTGCAGTCAGTTGATAGAGAATAACATCTTGAGCAGATGCTCACCAGTAGCCACCCCTTCTTATGTTTGCATGGTATAACAAGAAATAATCAAGACCACAAAGGACCATTTAGTCATATGGTCTGATCTCCTCTGTATCCTATGTCATTACATTTCATGCATGTACAAGCACTGAGGGCAGTAACCTGCATTTGGGAAAAGCCTGTCTTCAGAAAGACATCTTGTCCTGTTTGGGGGACATAAAACCATTAAGTTCTTGGTGCCCTTGTTCACTTGTTCCAGTGATGTATTACCACCTTAAGAAGAAAAACCGTATGCTGCTTTTGAATTCATCTGACTTCAGTTTCTACCACAGCTTCTTGTTATGCTGTTCTCAGCTAGGATAAGGAGCACTTCAGAATTCAGTTGTTTTGTTGTTTTTTTTTTCCATAGAGGTACTTACATGCTGTAATCAAGTCAATCTTCTTGATATGATAAACAGATTGAGCTTTTTAAGTCTCACTTAGCAGCATTTCTCTTTAATTCTCAAATCACATTTCCAGCTCTTAATCTGCCCCCTCTCCAATGTTTTTTTTCAAACCATGGGCAGGAGCACCATATACAAGGTTGGTCTCATCAGTGATCCACCCAGAGATAAAACTATCTCCCCTACTTCCTACTCCCTTGATTCAGACTAATCCTCCCTGTTACCAATGCCAGAGTGAGGGTTTATGATGAGTTGGTGACTACAAACCCTCAATCTTATTAAGCAAGTGCCATCTCCCTCTCAGTACAGGGCACCTACACTCCTTCATGCTTGTAATGGGGATTTAATTATAGTAAATGTATTTTGTTTTACAAGGCCCAGTTTGCCACTCAGTTCAGACTACTTCACCAGGTTGCTTTTTCCTTATTACCGTTACCATTTCTTACCTCTTTCTGTCATTTTCAGATGTGACTCCCATTTCCACAGAAACATACCTGTCTCATGAAGGTTCCCTGCTGTCAGCTACTTTTTGTCATCAGTCATTTAGGCAAGACTTAGTAAATTTAGCATCTGCTTTAATGACATAATAGGGTACTACATTTTCTTGCAGACTGTCTTAAAGGTCTAAATCATCAGTATGCACTTAAGCAAATGAGCAATCTCATCAAAGAATGAATTTGAAGAAGTTGACTTAGATCCAACTTGCTTCATGAAAAGACCAGAATTATTTCTATTCCTTTATTTGATTATTATTTTTTTAAAAATTAATTCCATTATTCCCATTATTATTTAGAATTCTGACGTTGGCCCTTATTTTCCTGTCACTGCAATTGCCTTTTTTTGACTACTGGAAAAATATTAGCACCCCTTTGGAATTTCACAAGTATTCCAAACTTTACTAAAATAGGTGAAAGAGCCCAAGTACCTATTCTGGAACAGGGCATAAAAGTTATCTAAGTTTGCTTGTGGAAGAATGGTCATGGTTCCTATCCTTATTCAATACTAGCAGGCTGAAGCATAGTCCCCTTGAGATCCATCTACTTGTTTTTTTCTAGCACAGAAGTACTTATTGAATATATTTACATTTTCCACATCAGCATGAACCCACTTATGAACTACATTTACTGGCCAGAATAGCCACTGGGTTTTCTTTTATTCCTAACACACTTAAAGTGTCTCATTTATTTAGTTCTTACAACCACATATTTTTTTTTCCTGTGCATTAACTTCCCTCATCAATTTGTGATATTGTAACTTGTAATCTGTATCAACTGTAATATATATAATCTCTCTTTTCTACTGTATTTCTAACTACCACCTTTGAGCTTTTATGTGAAAGCTGCTGCCCTCTGTGATTGCAAAATAACAGTGGTTTGGCTATTTATTAGAGCCTTTGAGAGAGCCCCTTTTCTTTTTTTCAGCATTCTCACCCTTTTGCCTTGTCAGTTCCCCTTTAATGTTTTTCTCAGTTTGTGAAAACCAGATGTTTGGAAGCAGCAGAAATACCTAATTTTGACTGTGGCTGTCCTTCATTTACCCATGATTGATGCAATCAGGCCGTAGTTGTTCCCAGGCACCTACAAACTTTTAACTTAGTGGTATCTACCACTTTTATCTGTCACAATGAGGTTCAAATACTCTCCTCTGGCAGTGTAGAATATCCACTGGGCCTCAAAATTGTCTTCTGCAGGTTGTAGAAATTACTAATGACTTTATAGAGGCTGCAGCTGAAGCTGGAAAAGGGGTACATTGTTTCCTCATGTCCTGGTTTTGGCTGGGATAGAGGTAATTTTCTTCTTAGTAGCTAGAATAGTGTTATGTTTTGGATTTAGTATGAGATTTGGTATGAGAAGAATGTTGTTAATACACTGATGTTTTTTAGTTGAGAAATCAAGGACTTTTCAACTCCCCATGCTCTGTTAGTGTGTGGGTGCACGAGAGCTGGGAGGGATCATAGCCAGAGCAACAGGTCAAAATTGGCCAATGGTGTATTCCATATTACGCAACGTCTTGCTCAGTATATAGATGAAAGTTGGCCAGGAAGGCTCTCCCTCTCTCTTCTGGGATTGTGGTTTGGGGATTTTCTCTTCTCTGGGATGCTAGCCAGGGACAGGCTGGGCATTAGTCAGCAGGTGGCAAGCAGTTGCACCTCACATCACTTGGTTCCTATATATTATTATTGTTGTTATTATTACTCTGTTTCAGTTATTAGATAATTTTTATCTCAACCCACACCTCTCTTTACCTTCCCGATTCTCTCCCCCACTCCCTGAGGGCAGGGGAGAGTGAGCATTATTTAGTGGCCTGACAGGTTAAAACCGCAACATCTCACCAACAAGGAAAAATTAAGATACTGCATGTGAAAAAAATGTTTCATCCACTCTGGACTGTTTTACCAGCTTCCAAAAATCTTTGCCAAGATTTAATCAGGCCTGAATTTTAATGAGAAACATGTGCTTTGGGGGGCTTTGGTAGTTAATTTGTGAACACTTTCAGACCTTCCAGTGACAACAACACTAACACATTTTCTCAAAGAGAAAGATTATTTTATTTTCTTTTTTTTCTTTTTTTTTCTTTTCTTTCTTTTTTTTTTTTTTTTTTTTTTTTAAAGGTAGCAATTAAGAGGATATAAGGGGATGAGAATTAAGAAGGCCCATGCTGCGTTAAATAGGGCTGGTGTCCTGGAATAAACTAGGGTAAGAAGGTCAACCACAACTCACTTTGAGGCCTTAAAAACACCCCTTCGTGGCCAGCAGTGCCAGGCCAGATTCTACCTGAGCCAGCAGCCTTTGGGCAGGGCTTTGAGGGTCTGGCAGCTGCCCACAGAGACCATCCAACTGTACCTGCTACCCCTCACTCCCCGGGAATTATAGGATGGTTTGGATTGGAAAGGACCTTAAAGATCATCTAATTCCAACCCCCCTGCATGGGCAGGGGCACCTCCCACTACACTAGGTTGCTGTGGGCCCCATCCAGCCTGGCCTTGAACACTTCCAGGTATAGGGCACCTAAAACTTCTCTGGGCCACCTCTTAGAGTGTCTCACCACCCTAACAGTAAAGAATTTCTTCTAACATCTGGCTTAGATCTACCCTCTTCCAGTTTAAAGCTACTACCCCTTGTCCTATCACTACATGTCCTTGTGAAAAGCCCCTCCCCAGCTTTCCTGTGGCCCCTTCAAGTACTGGGAGGCTGCTATAAGGTCTCCCTGGAGCCTTCTCTTCTCCAGGCCCAACTCTCTCAGCTTGACTTGGTAGGAGAGGTGCTCCAGCCCTCTGATCACCTTCCTGACCGTCCTCGGGAAGGGCTTTAAGGCTTCTTCTTAAGGTCAGACTTCTGAGGCCCTGAAACAAAGCCTGTCACAGCAACTAACGCCCAACTTCGGGAATAAAGGCAGCTCCGGGGTATTAAAAACGCTCTCTCCAGGGTAGGGCAGGGCTGCGGGCGGCTTCCCCGCCCCTGCGTGCGCCCAGCCGTGCCCATCACCGCCTGCCCGCGGCCCCGTGGCTATTAATAGGCGGCCCCGAGGGCGCCAGCA
>NW_009952263.1:2644265-2660330 GCF_000747805.2 Chaetura pelagica
GAAGGAGGCAGCGTCGGTTCGCAGCCGCGGTGCGGGAGGGGCAGGGGCTGCCTGGGTGCGGGGCTGCCTGTTGAATGTCCATCTGCAACCTCCTTTCGCTGGGGTGCGGCTGCCGTGTAGCCGGAACCCTTTAATAAGGCGTAGAGTTTGCAACAATTCTTATAAAAGCACTGCAGAATAGTTTGTGTTGGTTTTTTTTTTTTAATTTAAAAAATGGTTTTTAAAGAGCGGTGCCTTTTATTTTTATTCTGTTTTTCAGGCACCCTAATAAAACGGGCATGGCAGTACAGAGTGATTTGCTTTGGAGCAGAAAGGGAGAAGTTAATACTGTTTAATAAATATATGATCAAGTTAACTTGTTTACCTGCGTTAACAGGAAGGCCTTGCATCCCTGTGTAAGGAAAAAGAAAAGTTGGCCATGTACTTATGAGAATTGGGAACATGGAAGACCTATGGCTAATACAATAATGAGACTCCAGTAGAAGCCTGGAAAATGAGAAGAGACTGAATTGTGGTATGCCTGGGCTTTATGTGTGCCAGAATTTGCAAGGTTAAGGAAGAGGAATTCCTTGATCTTGTGGGTGGAAGCTGGTTGCTAAATTGGAAAATAATAAGAGTTTGCAGGTGGCAGCCCTCCCTCCTCCCCTTAATATCAATGTACTTGGTAAGAGTTTCTCCACTTACCCCAAATTGGGAAAATCTTACAAACACAGTCAAAAAGGCTTGGGATCTACTAGGTTTCTTTTAGTTTAACCATAAGCACGGATGAGGCACTAAAACAGTTTTTACTTCCCTGTTGAGAAGGTTTCCTATCTTGTCTCTAAAAGTTCAATCTCTTGCAGATGACCTAAGTCATTAGCACTTAATTGGTGGGGAATCTCCAAACAGAAATAATAGATTTGAAATTGAGATAATATAAGAGCTCTAGAAAATTAATATTTAAAGGACAATGATTCCCTTTTTCTTAGTTTGCTGTAAGTTGAATGAGCTGTGTAAAGTCACCTGACAGCTCTAGTATGCAGTAGATATGTTCTAGGTTGCACAGTAGCTTGAGGCTGTGCAAGTAGTGGCAGCAGTACTGCATGGCTGGGAGCAGCTCCCCTTCAAATGAACCTTGTCTTAATATACTCTGTCAAGACAACCCGAAGATAAGCTTCTAGTGGTCACTAAGACTGAGATCCTGGTGTTTCCTTTGGCTGATTAATAGTGTTCGTGTTTAAATAGTGCCCAAAATATGCTACCAAAAGTTTAATTTCCTTCCAAACCCATTGGCTTGTACTGATAAGGCAAAATGAGCGTAGTGATAATACAGTCTCTGTTCTTGTTGCTGTGGGTTTTCAGTTTATCTGCCTTCCTCAACAGTTGCATCTATAACTTCTACCTACTTTGCTCTCGTCAGAAATTCTTGAGGTCTCCCTGTCCCCTCTTCTTTCCTTTAACTTCGGTGAATTGCTGGTGAGTGAACTTCACATCAGAGGGGTGGTGAAGGAAGTTGGGCTGCACTGTCGCCTTTGCTGGGGGTGTTGATTGTAGCCTGATTATTTGTGGATTTAAGTGATTTGGGATCTGGGGAAAGATTTTGCTTGCTGTGCAGAATCATTGGAGGAATGAGGCTCAGGTTTTTGAGGCAGTAAGGTCTTTGCTGTCTCCTGAAAGCTCTTTTATTTTCCTAGTAAGTGTGAATCCACACTTCAACCAGACCTTTCTTGGCTGGTATGTACAGTCTTTCTCCTTTTGGTGCTGATTTTATGTGTTTGTAACTGGATTTTGTTAAGGTTGCATGGGGAAACATCTAGGAGATAGAATGAAGGGTACTTGCCTGTTGCAGAAGTAGCTTTGTGCTTCATTGGCACAGCTGGCAGAGCAGGCACAGTTGCAGTGCGGTCTTGGATGTGTTTCCCAGTGTGTAGAGTTAGCCTTGCAGTGGCTGCCGTGGCTGTGAATGCTGCAGCAGCACTCTTGAGTGGTGGCATTGATTTTTAATACCCTTAAGGTATCTGGAAGTAAGTCCTTGTGGGGTTCATCTTGCTTGTTGCTAAGTGTGCCTTATTCCTCTCAGACATTATCACCATTGCCCACAAGGTCAGCCTTGCTGACTGTACAGAGGTGGGTAAAAGGATTACTTAAGCTCTGCCTCCAATAACAATGAAGATAGCAAAATTCCATATGCGAGTTGGGACCGAATTGTAGATTCCTACTTGTAGCTGCAGAAATGGTTCTTGACTGCATATATGCTTCAGTCATTTGGCATCAGGGTAGCTTTCCAGGGTTGTTTTTACAGGGAGAGAGCCTGGAGAATTCTGTATCTGGAGAAAAAAATCTAGATGAGATGTTCCCTGTGGTGTATAAATGCTGAGTCTGATAAGTAACTAGCTTATCAAGCACAGCAAATAAGAGTCAGAGCTGGAAACAAACAAGAGGAAGGGAGTAGCCAACATTTATAGAATATGCTGTTTTTTAACTTCTGAATTGCTGGCTGGCCAGTGTGTGTATATGGTGTTTGGGGCATTGCGTGGTTTGTGTCTGCCATCAGACTGGGGAGATAAGTCAGCAAACATTTATTTCATGCAAGATGTTGCTGTGTTGCCATCTCAAACAGATGTAATGTGAAGTATGGTAAAATGCACTGGAAGTTCAGCTGGCTTTAAGGTTCTGGTAATATGACACTCAGGTTAGTATTTTGGTCACAGCAGAGAGACAGGATCTCCTCTGTGTCTTCAAATCTGATCTGATAAAAATATACTAGGATCTTTGCCAATATTCCTTCATCAGAGGAAGGGAAACACAGGTTTGCAAGAAACGAAATTTGCATCAAATGAAGCCATTCTGTGTGAGTGCAGTCATTGTGCTTTAAGATGAATACGAATGTTTCTTGGCAGTTAATGAACATTTAGTGAAGAAGCTTAATTTGACATTTGAGAAGTTCAATAAATAATTTTTCTGCCTTGATTAAGGCTTCTTTTAAGCTGTCACTTATACAACCAAAAATTGCCACTTTTAAATGCATTAGGAGATCTTGTTGCATTACTGATTCAGCTGTTATTGCCTGTTAAACAGCTTAGATTTCATGTGGCTTAATTTCCCTGCCCTTGATTATTTTAAGCAGCCTGCTTCTATAAAGACCATTTGTATTTCCATAAGCATTTATTACATGTTCAAGACACACAAAAATGGACACAATGAAATACATATATTTGTATTTCTTTGACTCCCCCCACCCCACCCCTCATGCCATGGTCAGATTTGGGATAGCCAGTCTAAAGGCTAATCCTGCATATTTACAGAAACTACTTCTTCAGGCTTTGCAAAAACCAAAAGCTAACTTTCTTACGGCCTTTTTTGCTTTGTCTCATGTCACAAACTATAGAGGTTGTTGGAGATAGTTGTTTGTAAAGCACTGATAGCTGAAGGATACTCAGCAGGGTGTGGCTGGATTGGAACCGTTTCCCCCCTTTTTTTATTCTCCCATTTGCGCACACAAGATACCTTATTTTTACATTAATGGTGTTTATACATGTGCAATGAGGGAATAATAAATGTAAAAGGTGAATGGTTCTTTCGCAGCACATCAGTAGAGGTTGTTTCTGTTGATTATTGTCAGGGCTAGACTAAGGCTAACAAAAGGTGATTTTGACCTGGTTCAAATGTTTGCATGTCCATCTCTATTACTGTATTGAGTATTTGTGATCTTAATTGTTTTTTTATTTGTAATGAAAAACTTACCAAGTGTCAGCAAATAGAGGTAGCTTTAAAGCAAAAGTCACTGGACCAGAGGTTTCTCAGTGCCATCAACATGGCAAGGAAAGTAGTTCTTAGTGACCAAGGTCTTCTGTCAGTGAAGCAGCAATAACTCTACAAAATAGTTGGTTAAATCTAGATGATTTGGAAGAGATTTCAGCTCTAAAGCTTGGTTGTCCCTACCCTTTGTCATGTCTCACGTTATGTAAACTGAAAAATCTCATAAATACGTTCTTATCCATTGGCAAATGTCAGAGTTTCAACAAGAAAGGTTGCTTCAAAAGCAGCTTGGCATCCTTCTGCTAGTTACACTGCAAGACAGCTGTGTCTCATTGAGCTTCTCAAACTGATTTTTCTCAAGCAGACCTACTCTATTGTTCCGGGATTATTGAGGCCACTTTGGGCTCAATAAAAAAAAACAACTGTTGTCACCCAGCAGCTTGACCTGTTGTGGCTCAGGAGGTAGTTTCCCAAAACCATGTAGAAAAAGCAGAGCAGACATTATCTGAAGTGATATATCCAGAGCTCTGTTGGGTCCCTCAGCTGTATTACTGGTCTCTGCTGATCTAACCAGCAACATTATAGAGGTCTGTGCAAGGCAACTTGCTCCGGTTTGAAAGTGGATTAATTACTTTGATGCACATAATATACTAATAAATTATTAATATCTACATAGTTCAGAGGACTGAGTGGACTGGAAAGTTAGATCCTGATGTACTATGCACTAGCATCCCTGTGTTAGTAACTAAGGACACACCTCAGAACAATGTTGTAGACATGAATTAGTGAGCAGTAATTTGAAACCCTTTGTAGAAAATGGAAAATGGAAGTTTTCATGATGTTAAGAGAAAGTGAAAGGCAAAAAGTTGTTTTGATTGCAGCTTGAATTGAGAGGTAAAACTTTCTAAAATAAAATGTAGATTTTTTTTTTTTTTCCCTCCCATATATTTCTACATTTTAACTTGCATTGAATCCTGGGAAATCACTAAGTTTCAGCAAATTGCTGCTTTTTTAGTCAGTTTTTTTAAAGACCAGAGATCAAATTTGTTTTTTATATTATGAATGAAAGCACAGTTCTTGCATGAAATTACAGGCTGTTGTGGACTCTTTAAATAAAGTTGCAGGGCTTCCATTTGGAAAAAAAAGCCTCAATTGTATTTTCACTTCATTTTTTTTCTAGTGGGAAGCAGTGAATTCTCAAGGATTCTTTATGTTCTCTGTGGATCACACATATATTCGTCACTTTTGTCTGATCTCAGACTCCTGAAATTGGTAACTTTGCTATCCTGTGCATAGTGCCAGTGATTGACTTGGATGTTGCAAATATATTACGTTTTCCCCAGAAAAGGGAATGTTCATTAAATGTTCATTATCAGTGTGCAACTTCTAATTAAAATAAAAGCCATTTTGTTTCTCAGATGCTCCCTACACTCTTGGCAGATGTTAAAAATAAGAACATGTGACCTAAGAGGATCTCTTTGGGGTCAGGGAGTTGGTATTTCCATTTTGTAGCTGGCATCTGCCGTTTCTCAGGTACTCATCAAAGTGAATTCCAGTTCTTCCTAATGAAGCAACATGAATCATTCCTGCAGTTACTTGCTTAGGGCATTGAGAAGTAATTATTAAATACTAACATAAATTCCTAAGGTTTGGTTGCATTAAAATTCCTGATTCTTGTTTCTTAACTTTCGTCTGCTTCATTTATTATTTTTTTAGCATATCCTGCTTAGTACTGCTGTGTATGGCAAGTGCTTGGCACACAGCAAGCGTCCCCTCAGGAAACATCTCTGAAAGTAGGACCTCTCTCCTAGCACAGACCTTGCATCCCCTGATAGATAGTCATTGTTGGGGCTGCTTTCCAGGCTTCTTTCTCTCCTCCCAACCTTGCCTTTCGGAATTGGAAGTTCAGGTGTCGGGTGAAGAATAGGACCCATTTGTTGTACTGCTGCCCTTCAGTGCTAGCAGTGTGCTCAATGAGTCTATTGAGGGGCCTTTGAGCCTGGACACAAGTGCTTTTGTTTTGCTCGAGTCCTGCTCTGTAAAGGTCACTTTTGTGTTTTCACAGTCAGAGGGTTCCTGTGTGCAGGGAGCTGTTACAGATGGTCTGAAGGAAAAACCCCGATTTGGTCCCTGTCCACAGGCCTGGCCCATAAACTGAAACATGGGAACATGTAGTATAGGGGCAATTGCATGAGTCCTACCATAATGAAGCCTACTTTCATATTTTGTATGGATGGCTTTGCCAGAACACCAAGTGAATTTATATACTGGATTGTAAGAAACCTGCATCTGCTTTATTTGGCAACAGGCCTGGGAAATCAGTTTACTAAGAAACAATGTATTTTCCCTTAAAGCTGGAGTGGTTTTACTTCAGCCATAGGCATACATAAAGTGGTGATTAATGAAACAAAAGTGTCTTTGAAGATTATGTATGCCAAGGGACTCAAATAGCTGCAGAGTGTGGGACAGGTTTGTGTTTTAATACTTTGATACATGATATGGTGCCACAGTAATCCATTCAATATGGTGGTGTGATGTCTTGACACTGAAGTTCACTTGTTTTCTTTTGCTTGAAACATTGAAAGAAAGTACCGAGGTCTTCTGAAAGAAGAACCAGATCATACAGGATGAGAAATTTAAAATCCATTTCTGATTAATGCTGGCAATTATAATCGAATTTTTTATGGAGCAGAACTAGTCTTTGGTCAAAGCCAGCATTTTGCATTCACTTGAACAGTCTGTGGTGTTAGTACAGAGTAAACTGAATAGGATTTGGGTCTGGCATTCAAATACAAGCTACTCCTTCCCAACCACCACCTTCTGTTTCTGCCTTTTCCTTGTGAGCAGTAAATCCTTCTGGGCATTTTATTTTACTCTCCCAAATGTTGTCAGACTGTGCCAAGTACAAGGCTCCAGCTTCTTTTTGTAGTGCAAGAATTCAGCAGTGAAAGTTTCTATATGTTTATGGAAACACAGAAGCAGCTTTTAAAAATACTTGGTAGTGCAAATGTTTATTTTTCTCTACATTATTTGAACTCAAATTAATTTAGGTTTCCTGCTGGGAAAATGAATATTGATCATAAAAATGAAATGTTAGTTGGAAATCCTTAGGCTTCTGTAATAGAGTATTTCATTCAGGATGAAATGTGAAAATTATGGGCTTGAGTCTGCCGCTGCTGAAGCCAGTGGCTAAATGCCCAGTTACCTTCAATTTGAGCAGGATCAAGTCGTTCCTTTTGCAGAAAGATGTTTTGAACAGTCAATAATCCTTAATCTCTGATTTAAAGTACATTCATTTGGTAAAGTTTTAGTACTGTTTCAAGCCTAGAGCATTTTGGCTGAAATTGCATTTGGTGTACTTTCTAGAAGACTGTTTTCTGAGTGTGTTTAGGAGTCAGTTTCTGTATTCTGAAATAGAAAAAAACCCCAACATTAATTGCAACCACATCTCTATGTTGTTTGCCTATAATGTTTGAAAACAAAAAAAGTATATGTGATAAGATGCTGTTCATATGAAGTAGGCTCGTTCCCTTTGTGCAACCAAATGTGTTTGAGACAGATATGTAAAAGGCTTAAATTGGAAAAAAAGGTTTTGAGCATTTGAGGTATGATTTTTAATTTTTTTTAAGCAACGTGAATTAGCACAATATCATAAAGATGTTGTGTGTGTTTCTTAGCTTGGATGCTGAGCTCTGAGAAGGTGTTAAAAGCATGCTGTTTAACTTGGGTACTGTGACATAAGAAGTGAAAAAATCTGTCTGGAGGTTCACCCATTTAAAACATAGCAAATTGGTTATAGGATCTTTTAAAAAAATGTGCTAAAAAGAAAAACAATGTTATGGAAATTTAGATTTTAATAATCTACTTAGTTTTCCTCAAGGTTTTTGCGGCAACCATCAGGAAACAAATTTATTTTTCAATAAAGAGCTTGACATTCTCATAAGAATTCCTGAAGTCAGACAATTATAAGTAGAAGATTAAGTATCGCAGGATATGCATTAAAATAATGAGGGATGGGAATAGTGTATATATCCAATAGCAGCTTGCAGAACCTGAAGATATTTACCTTAGAAAATGTGTAGGTTTGGGGCTTGATTAAGCTGCTGATTGTGAGAAAGTAGTAAGTAATTGCAAGGTGTATTATTTCCTGAAATACGATGGGGGGTAAGTCCTGAACACTTTGCTGGAGTGATCAGGCAAATCATTGTTGAAGACTCTTTTCCCACCCTTCCTTCTGACTCTTCTGCTTTGCCTTTCTTTTTCATAGACTGTGCCTGAGGCCCAACACAGTTGTGTTGGGACTAGGGGTAGGCTATTGCCCATTTTTCAGAGGATGTCTTTCCCAGGCTCCACAAGGAGTCCTGTGGAGACCTTAAAACTATGTGTAGAGAGGCATAGACCTGCTTCAAATAGTGAACTGTTGTTAGACCTATCACCCAGTCTCCTTAACACCTGATTGAAAAAGTAATGTAAAGTTTTCCTTTTCTTTTCACAGAATCTCTGGAAGAGATACTTGTGAAGTTGTGCAAGTATGTAACTTCTCTCTGCAAACATGTCTGAACTAGGGCTGATGGAATTACTAACAGAATACTTTTGCACAGCTCTAGTTCTAGCAAAGATCTGAGGGGTGGAACAGAGGAAAACAAACAAACACAAAAAACCCCAAACCTAATCTGCTAAAAAGTTTTTTTTCAGATCCTGTTCTTTTTTTCCCATAGAAACAAGCTACCTTTCATATACACGGGGATGGCAAGGATGAGATTTTTTTACATTAAGGCAGCTATTTATGCATCAAATAACTAACTCTTGGTCCAAAAATAGCCTCTGTTCTGTCTACCCAAAGATCTGGTGCCATCCAATTCCTGGTTTAACACCTGGTGGGTTAAGTCTTTCAAAGTTGACCTACTGGTTTCTGTTTTCAGAGAGAAAGCTTTAAGACTTCTTCAAATCTGCCATTCCTGTACAGTGCCTCTGCTATGGTGTGCTGGGAAACATGATGAGAACTGACATTTCTGATGTCTGGGATTTCCTATCTTTGCCTGTTGAAGGTGGAACACTGTTTACCTGCTAGTTCTATATCTGTCTTGCAAGAACACTTATGCCTCTCCTGTAATAAAGCCCTGACAGTCACTCTGTTCAGTGGAATTTAGCATATTAGCCATTGAAATTAAAAATAGAAGTAAATTCAGTGCTGTGGGAATCCTGAAATTCCAGCTCATGTTAGAATTCTGTCTTGTTTGTCATATCTCTTATGATAAGCAAAAGGAAACTGAATAGCATCTCTGAGCCATCAGTAAATAAAAGCTCATAGGATTGACACAGTTTCCTTAAATCAATGGACCTTGAATTCCCCCACCTTTCCAGGCAGCATTGTTCTTCTTCTATATCCTTCTGTGCATGAGGAACTGTAATTATGATAAGCATGATGAATGTGTCAGACTGCAGTCTGGCAGTGTTCTGGAAATTCAATTGTTTGTTTAGACCTGTGAAAAAGCTACCTTTCTTCTGTACTTTGCAACTGGATCAAAAGCTACAGCAGAAGACGAAGTTGTTTAGAGCACAGAACTTTCTCCTTGGTGCATATTTACCCTTCCACCACCCTCCCTGTAAAGACAACCCTTCAAGGCAGTGCTGCCTCATTTCATAGATCTTAGGTTTTCTAGGGCGAGATCAGTGGACAGATGCTGTCTGTAACCCAGATCATCTGGATATGGTAGTTACCGCCTCTCATTTCAGCACTATACTGTTTCAAATGCCTGTTCCCTTGATATCTCCAAATGTCTCACTTTCATCTTTATCCTCACCTTGATTAAAACTGGAGTCCTGATCTTGTCGTATGAAATCAATACATGAAATAGATACGTGGCTGTTGGTATTGACCACTGTCTTATAAGCATCTTGGATGTGCTTTTAGAAGTAAGGTAAAGGAGGAAGCAGCAATGTGCTCTTGGAGCACATCAGAAGAGCAGATCTTGTGGATAAAGGTGAGGGACAGGAAAGAGAAGTGGATAAGTGAATAAACAGTCTGCACAGCAAATTACTGTAACTTGTTACAGAGGGCACTTAGTAGAATAAGGGCAGAAAGGAGAGAAGGACAGGTATGTGATATTGACAGCAATTTCAAAAGGTTTTATCTTCTTGGAGTATGGGTCAATGAAACATTTTGCAAAGATGACTCAGTGGAGGACTGGCTGGTGGGAATGAGCGAAGTAAAGATATGGGAAATGAAGCTGGAAATTAATACATGAATAAGGGGAAGCAGGAGGGATGACATGTGGAGGGAAACATTTTCAGCTAAGAAAAATGCCTATTATCTTGCACTTTATTTCTATTTATCCAGCTGTATCATGCTGTAGGCCAGAATTGCATTTTTCTATGTTTTTGGAAGGTGCCTTGCATGCTTTTGTATGCTACAGAAAACAGTGGATACAACACAGTAGGTTATTATTACCTACATAATAACAATCTAGGTTTGAAGTAACACATGTCACATTTTTGTGTCTGTAAAGATCCTTTCACCCAAATCTAGGAATTTTGTGAAAAGTCGGTGTGAATTTTTTCTTAATCTTGTCCAGGCCTTGCTCTAATAGTGATTTATTTATTTTACAGTTGATATTTGCAAACAGGATATGCTCCAGAAGAAGAATAATGCTGTTTTGGTGGATGGGGTCATCCTAAATGGTCCAATAATGGACTCAAAGGCAGGAGAGAAGTTTGTGGAAGAGGCTTGTAAGATTATAATGGAAGAAGTCATCCAGAAAGCTGATGATGTAACAGAAAAGGTAAAGCCATAGAATGTTGTTGAGAATTTGCAACAGAGATAATGAGCACTAAAGCAATTTTTTCCTAAGCTGTGTTTTATTGCACTTTAAGTATCCTCAAAATTGCTTCTAGTCTGTGCCTGGCTCTGAAATAAAAAGGCAGCCTTCCAAATTAAGAAAGATCACATTATAAAACCTTTCAATAACAAAATTAGCATACATATTTGGCAGAAAATAATGAGTTTTTTCATCTCAGAGTACAACGGTCACTTTCTTTGAGATGACAGATGGATGTTTTTCTTGTTTGGAGTGGGGGGAATAATTTTTTTTCTCCTCAGAGGCACTAGTATTGGAGAAGGAGGAATAGCACATGTGGTACCACTGTGAAAAGGCAACATTATGATATTGCTATGGGTTTTGCAAAACCCCTGCTTAAGAGTGTATGGGAAGAGGAGCTGCAAATGATTCATGCATACTTTTGGGCATGCTCTGTTTGCTTTCACCTCTTGGTAGAAAGGCATGTGATAATGCTGTGTTTTCAAACCCTTAGTTAAGAACAGAGTTTGACTTGCAGGTCTCTCTTGCTTTACAGACTTCCAGTATTCCCCACTCTAATTTTTATGGCCAAACAATGCCTTAGGCACAACAAAAAAAGATCCCAGGAGACTAGTTTACCAGAGATATTTTTCGGTGTCTTGCTGCATGGATATGGACAGTGCTGTGAAACCAGTGCAGAATGTGGTGCTTAACTTGTACCTTTATAAGCTCTTCCTCTTTGCTAACCTGTTTGATACTGGTGTCTACCTCCTCCCCATCACTAGGTTTGTGAATGGCAAGCCCCCGAAACCCTGAAACAGATTCTTGACCTGGAAATGAGGGACACTGGAGAATCTCATCAGAAACTCTTGCAGCTCTGCCGGGATGTTATTCAGTACAGCGTCAAAACCAGTAGGAATGAGATTTCTAGTGAAGTTATTTTGTATGTTAAACCAAGAAGACAGGACAACACTTACAAAGTTCTGTCACCTTTCAGGAGACCAGGGGTCTGAATGTTTTTTCTCTGTCTGGCTATACAAATATGCAAACATTTGACTGTGTTTCCCTTGTTTGACTGAGTGCTGGTCGCCATGGTTTTGACTAAAATGTGTAGTCATGGCAAACTATTCAAAAGTTAATTTGTGTAATGCCATTGACTTGAGTGATAGATTCTGTCATTTTGAAGTCTTGTGAAAGTCACCTAGACAGATAACAATAAAACAGTCTAGCAAAACAGGCAGGAGAAGGACCTTTGTGTGTGATGTCCTGCTGTCTGAATGGCGATGACTGGAGTTGTCATTACTGCCCTTGTCCAAATGAGAATACATTCTTAGTGATGATTATCCTACATTTACTATTGCTCTTTTTGAGCAATACTCTTACAGAGTGATAATTTGAAGTAATTCCTGTTCCAGATGCTGTGAGAAGAGAGCCTGCAGTGTTTCAGAGACAGTACACCACATCTCTGCAGGATAAGCTCTCTACGGCTAACCTTTCTGCAGCATGTGTACTATAATTCAATCTTACAGAAGAAATGAACAACATCTGTTCAGGAAACAGCAATGTGGATCAGTAGCTCAGGATTTCAGATGAGGCATATCTTAGGCTATGTTTTGCAAAGTGAGAAGGATATTTGATATAGTTAGTTGTACGTTTCCAGAGCACGTTCCCTGCTACGGTCACTACTGCTACCACAAAATAATTTTGAGAATTAAAATAAAACTGTAAAATATTTTTGAAAGTCAACCCATGTCTTTGAAAATCACAGAAAAGTAGCACTACTGATTTACAGGGGTAATGTACAAATAACATGCAGATATAATTACTGAGTTCCTGAAAGTTATTCTACTTAATTTTACTTTTGCAAATTGTCTTCAGATTTTCCATTGTTACAGTATGTCATGTTAGAAAGGATATTGTATAGAAAAAGTGTTTTAAAATAGTCTAATCTATGCATAAACATTTATTGAAGCCCCAGATAGAAATTGAGCCACACAATTCACCTGGATTTGCATGAAAAAGTTGTGGATTCCACTATGTTGTGGATTAAAACTTGGGTGGTGATTCTCACTGCTGAACAGACTCTTTTTTATAGTCAGTAATAGGTTAGAATTTTCTCATAACTCAGTGTTTCAAGACAGGTAAACAAATTTTCTGAACCTGTCATTTTAAGTCTGATGCAAGTTTTCCCAAGCTGTTATACTGGCTCTATCCATCAATACCGAGACTTTGGGAGCACAGGCACAACTGCCTGGGACTGGCAAGTTCCTGCATTCTGCTGCTTAGTGAAATTTGGCTGAGAATCCACTGTGGCCTCTCAAGACCACTGTTAAAACCCACTGTGTATACTCAGTTGTCAATCCCTTATTTTGGTTTGTAAAACTTGTGAGTAGCCTACATTTGTTCTGTGCACTACTTGCATCTCAACCCTTGTCTTGGGACCTGAAAGTGCCTATTATGTTTACCTTCAAAGGATTGTCTAACCTAAGAAAAGAACAGCAAGTCCAGAAAATACTGAAAGAGTGAATTGTGGTTTGCAGTGATCATTGTTCAGCTGAGAGGACCTGTTATATATTCTCCTTTCATGTATATCCTGTCACTGCTTGCTTTTCATCTGTATTTTCAGGTCATCCAAGATTTTTCAATCAGCTGTATGCTGGAATAGATTATTACTCATTAGCCGCTCGTTTCATTACAGAAGCACTGAACCCAAGTGTGTAAGTGTAGTCCTTTGGCTCTTAAGCATGTGTTTTGGAGTAACAATCTTTTTTTTTTTTTTTTTTAATCCCCTTCTCTCCTTCCCAAATCCCCCACTGGCCCCCATCTGATTTCTGTTTTCGATGTTAGAAGGGAGGTAGGAATTTGTCAAGAATTTGGAAGAGAAAATACACTGGACAGGCTAAATAGTTCACCAGAAATTTGACTAAACTAATGAGGCCTTTTTTCTAGTTTCTGAGGTGGGGCTTAAGAGAAGAGATCTTTGTTTTTCAACACTTTGAAACCTAGTTGTGGGTGGTTGTTGTTTGGAGTTTTTTTGTTAGGTTGTTGTTGGTTTTTTTTTGTTGTTGTTTTTGTTTGCATGTCTTTTTTACTTAGTGCATAAAAAGGAATGAATCAGACTTAGTTGTTCATGTGCTTTGAAGCGTTCTGTGCAGAGCTGAATGACAATGATTACCTGTCTACTCTTTACTTGGAAATGTAAAGCCTAAACACAAAGTAATTGTTGCTTGCAATAGATGAGTATAGCTGAAATTTAGATGTGTGACCCACATGGAAAAGAAACTGATGTATTACTTCAGGAGTGGAAGTGTCGATGTGACGCCGTCAAGACCTAAGCAATTGCTCTACTGCATCAGATTCAAAGTGGTTTTAGTTCAGGGTTTTAATGCAAATGGTGGTCAGCTCCTGATAGATTAGAGAAAGGTGTGAGAAACCAGATAAAAGTTTTAGCAATATTCTGTAGCATGAGTTCTGTAGTCTTAATACCACTCCTGATGCTTTTTTTTGTTGTTGCTCAGATACACATATGAAGTATCCCCTGTGTTTCTCTTGGTGGAAGAAGCAGTCATCAAGAAAATGATTGAATTCATAGGCTGGGAAGAAGGTGATGGCATATTTAATCCAGGTAGGAACAACTCTGATTTTAAGATGAGTCATTATAAATCATCTGATACAATAATTCTGTGAACACTTGATTCATATAGAGTATTTGAAAATGCATGCAAGAATCCAGTGTTGCGGGCACACACGCACAACTATTTCATTCAGGCTTATTTGGTGAATCTGATCAGCAGATGTGTTAAAACAATTCTGCATTAAATATAATTGTATGGAAATTAATTGTTTGTAAACTGATGCTTTTCCTGACCTTATTAACAGCAATACCAACAGCCTCATGGGGCTGAATCAAATTGATTGGCATACAGGGACCTGATTTATAAGCTAGACACCAACCAGTGGTGCCTGAGGGCACTGATGTGTGTATCCTGCCTCTCAACTGTGGGAGCCAGAGTTTATCTTAGTGGGAGTGTCATCAGTTTAACTGCTTTGACTTTTGATAATCTTTTGAAATGTTATGATAAGGCCAACCAAACAAATATTTCTAAAGCTTCTTGATAAGCCACAGTTTTCAAATGTTCTGTAAAGCAGTATTTCAGCCCACTGTATGGAAGTAATGAAGCATAATAATATCAGTCCACAGATAACAAATAATTAGGCTAGGTGTTCAGATAAAAAAATTATTAGGGTAGGTTTGAAACTTTTCTATCTAATTTGGGAGTGAGAAGAGAAAAGGAATGCTTAAATGGATGCAAGACTCGCTTCCAAAACCAAAACAAAGTCAATAATTCTAGCCTATATGTGGGTAGTAGAAAGATAAAGAAACTGAAATCCACGCCCCCCCCCCAAAAAAAAATAAAAAAATTAAAAAATTAAAAATTAATGGTATGGATTTTTTTCACATCAGTTTTTGTGTATTTTCAGTAGAATCTTTGCTTTTACTGCAGAATTGCTTGGTTAAAACTTTGTCAGACACTGTCAAAAGATAAAGAAATCATACCTTTTTAATGCTAGTTTTATGTAGGGCTTTTCTTAGCTCTAAGTGAAAAAAGCCTGTTCAGATCTTACCTTGCAGATGTTCCAGTTTCACTCAGGGTTGAGTTTTTTCCTTCTTTTGTCCCCTCCTGGTCTTTTTCTCTCCATAATACCCAAACCCCAGTTGCCAAGAGATCTCCTAGGCTCTGTATGGTGCAGCCCCAGTGGAGCTTGTTGTGGGCTGAACTAGCACTGCTTCGGTGGCAAAGGGACTGGACTGTTGCAGGGTGTTCTCTGTTGAGAAGGTGTCTGTTTGGGCACATTTTTTACTCTTCAAGAAATATCCTCAGAGTGTTCAAACCACTTCTGTTTCCGTGCATCCTTCGAAGTCCAAAGTTCCTTTTATGTCTGCAGACTTTTGAGGAGTAAATAAACTGTGATACATACATCTACAGGTTATTCCTGCACTATAAGGGTTTGTTTTCCTCCTATAGATCAAGCACTCAGGAACAGGACAGGTGCTAGGACTGTGGCTAATGTGATATTTGTATGTCTTCTTCTTCAGGTGGTTCTGTTTCTAATATGTATGCTATGAACTTAGCAAGATACAGATTTTGTCCTGACATAAAGGAAAAAGGGCTCTCGGGTTTGCCAAGACTTGTCTTATTCACTTCAGAAGAGGTAAAAACAAAACAAAAAAAGCTTTTTGAGCTTTATTTTTTTTAATGGCTGCAAAATCATAGCATTTGCATATCTGGTGGGACTCTGGTACAATAAATTTGTCATTGGTGTATGATGTGGAATAATGTAGCTAAGTGCAGAAGTCTGATGGTAATTTTCCCTGCAGAAGCTTCCTTGCTTGCAGAACACAAAACCAGGTGTTCCTGCTCTTGGAAACTGCTGATCTAAGAATAAGCAGGGCAAAGCTGTAGCAGCATCTATGTGGGATGTGGTGGAGGTCTGAAGCATTTGATTTCCCACAGCATAAAATCCAGCA
>NW_009952263.1:2660409-2678346 GCF_000747805.2 Chaetura pelagica
CAGGAATCACAGGTACATTTTCGATGTAATGGGTTTTTTTTCCTGCAGGTTTAATTTGTACTAAGCTAAGCACTTGTTGACCTCTGCAGCTCTCCTCTGCCCTATGTCTGAACACAGACTAGCTATGGTAGAGACCAAACCCCAACCTAAAGCATTTTGGAAAAACCTGCTGGATCTTTAGACAGTTCTTCTTTAAGTTATTGAAAGTACATGACTAGTGTTTAAGTTTTCGAATACTATCTGTCTCATCAGCCTGTGGAAAACTGAGTTATATTCATACATTTTTTCTGAAGCTAATTTTTTTAGTGTTTTTTTTCTCTCACTTGTCCCTTCAGTTTTATGGTTTTTATAGTTTGATTAGTACAGAGTTGTTATTAATTCTGACTCCACTATATAATGTCCCACTGGAGATGAGAACTTTGTTATACTGAGGAGTATATAGTTATTAGAATAATTTTAGCTCTTAAGTTTATGATTCAAACACTTTGCAGTGTAAATAGACGAGAGGGTAATTTTGAAGAGGCCTGAGGGATGAGGGCATCTCACAAGTTGTCCAAGACAGCACATATATTTTGGAATGGAACCCAAATGTCTTAAATAAAGGGATTTATTTTTTTTCTAGGCAAAACCTATATATATTTTTTTCTCTCTTTTTGAGAAGTGGGCATATGAAATGACATGCCAGTTCATACTCAATCCATTATGCTACATCTCAAAAACAGCTAGGGAGGAACAAATGAGATTGAAATGTGTTTCTTTCATTCTTTTGAGATGAAGGGCATAGAAATTTTATTATTAACTTGCAATATTTTATTGCAGTATTTCAGTAAAATGTATACTTTCTTACTCCAGAATAAACAAATATTAAGTTTAATAACAAAACAAATTTTATTTGACTTAATATATATATATATTTTGCATATTTGCTTCACCAGAAGGGCCAAAACCATAAAACCAGAAAATCTAAATTACTAAATTATTTGTAAGGCAGTGCTCTTGATCTCTAATACTATGCTTGATTCACAATGGTCTCTTCTGTACTTGGAAATCACTTGCTTTGAAACATGCATTTTTAGTAGCTAGATGTTAGGGTGTGCATATACGTGTATCCTTACTTTTGATCCAAGTTTCATTACCTTTTCGAAGTTTGTTTAGTTAAGAGGTGTCGTGTTATTGAGAATATGTTTAATAAATGGCTCACACTGGAGATAAGTATTTAAGTGCTCATGTCACACACTCTTTATTTTTTTTAATCGTTTGTTTTTATGTCCTCGAGGACATAGACCTGTTTTTCACTAGTCAGGCAAATGATTATAAAAATTTATCTTGGGGAAGTGAACCTGTTTTTTTTTCTTTGAAGTAAGTCAGGCAAATGGTATTGGCATGGACAAGCAATGAGGCTATAATGAGCTGAGAGTATTGATTAGGAGTCAAAATGCGTGGTTGCTGAAGTCACTGGTGTCATTTTAGGTCTTCAATACTGTGTTCATATGAAATTATTTTTGCGTTGTGTTGCTGAGTCCCCAGATTGCAGTCTGGCACTTGGGATCCTGAAAGAGTTGCCTTGGTGTGGAGCAGGGGAATGCATGGACCTGTCAGTGAATTCATTTTATGTGATCTGGGGCTATGTATTTTTTGTATGTTCTTGGGTAACATGAAGGTGCATGTTTCATGCATGGCCCACCCAATGCCCTCACAGGTTCTGTTCGAACTTCGGGAAGAAAAAAGGCTCTTTGTTCCTGCAAGTGGAATTATTAGCAACTTAAAGTTATGGTGATACACAATAAACACAGTTTGGGCTGCTACTCCATAGTTCTTTTGCTGGACCATTACTGTGGTTCCTCCCAAGACAGCAATAGAGAAATTGTTGTATCCCACTTTCTTGGGGCAGGATTTGTGGCTCTGTAGGTGCTGAATATGGTTGTAGGTACAGATGTCAGCCCATCTTTTTATCACTTTTTGCTATTTGAGTCCCATCTGAACTTTATTCTGACCCAGGTATGTCTTGGATTCATCTGAAAGGTAGAAATGTGCTGAAACTGAGGGTAGAAGAGGATGTGCAGAGCTGAAATGTGCATGCTGATATGAGCAGTTTTTTAGATGCAATGAAACAAAATTCCTCCCCAGTGCAACTTGATCATGAATGTAATAAAATGAGAGAACACAACATTAATTCACCATGTTTTCCCCTGTTGAAATTACAACAGACAAAAATGAGTAATAAAACAATCTTATAATAATGTAATTGCTTTATGCAATCATGTTTCTAGGAAACTTTTCAAAATCAAGAAAATACAGATTTATCTTCTGTTTCAATGAGCACAGGGGGAAATACCTCGTCTTTCCATATGTTATTAGAAAACAAAAACTATCATCGAGCTATAGTTTAAAATAGTACAGCAGCACATCTTAAATGCACTGTTTCAATTTGATCTTGTGCTCAAAGGCATTAACTTCTTACTGCAAATTGCTATAGATTTAATAATTTGTCTAAACAAGCAAAAATGCACAAAACATGGCAAGTGTAATCTGAACTCACAGTATTTAAAATTATTATTTAAAATTGCATCCATTATGTAGGTAAAAATAATACCTTTTATCTGGATATTTTTTTCTTTTTTTTTTTTGGAAAGGGAACTATGAACAACTGAATTAGTTGACACAGTCATGACTGGAGCTGCTAAATATTCTCTGGTGTATGTTTTCTTGTGTATGATTCAGTGTAATTCAGCATAATGGCTTCTAGTAATGACAGTGGGAGTAAAACGAGAAATTATTATGTGTTTTTAATCAATATAACTGAGAGACTACCTTTTTTTTTTTTTTTTTTTTTTTTTTCCCATCAAATAAAGGATATTCCAAGTCTAAGTGGTAGTATAAGTCTTGTCCCCTCACAAAATTTTCCAAGAGACAGACAAATACTTGTGGAAGCGAGAAATAATGTCTTGCAGCCTGTTTTATTTTGATATTCCATTTGTTCTTTTTTCCTCTGCTTCTTGATAAAATATCTCAGGTGCTCAAGCCTCTTTTATCTTTCTCCCAGTCTCCCATACCATTTTAGGAGAAAATACATGATTTACTGATTACTTGTTTACTAGTATACTGAATTTGTGGGTCTATTGCTTTATCTGTTTGAAGCAGTCTGGTAATTCCTGATGATTCATATCTTTGATTTGAACCTAGTGGATAGAAATCAGTGATGGAGTCCATTTGCATTTTAAGTGTTTAATCAGTTGAGACCTTCTCCAAACTTCTACTGAACAACAGACAGCCACGCTATAATCATTATTATAATTATTTATGCAATTTGATGTAATGTAAGACTAATTATGAACATATGTATGTTATTACTCTTATAACAGTCTAAATAAATGAGCCCTAAAGGCTTTGTGGATGTGTCAAGTCACAAAATTAAGCTTTCTTAAAACTACGCAATAGCATCAGGTTGTGTCTTTATATGCCTTTATTTATAAAGTGGGTTATGGTGGGGGAAACCTTCTTGTCAAGAAGAAAAAGAGCCCTTTGAGATGATCCATCTAATCAAAATAAGCGTGACAGGCTTTAATACCTTTATTATATTCATACCCACATACTAAAATGTTGTACATTTTTCATAATTATGTTCCACAGTAACTGCATTTGTGTGAACTCTTTGGAAGAAAATGGAATTAATTAACCACCTGGCTTCACCTCCTGTATGAGAAGTAACAATTCTAGACATCTTCACAGTTGCTGGAATACATGTTATTTTAACTCTTCAGTAATAATGTGAAAAAAGACCTGCTTTTTTTTAAAAAAAATAAATTTAAGAAGAGCAGTGGTAATCTAAGGCTTGGATGATCTTGATTTGGAGATGTCTGCAGCCCTGTGAGATACTGCATGCTCTCAAAACTGACTCCATTGCATTGAGTGGGTAGGCATTTGGCATGCTGTAGGTTATTCAGAGCAGTTTTGACATCTGAAAGTGTCTTCAGATTAGGAAGGCTACTGTATCTTGAATACCTGGACTAATCTTGAAGATGGATTAAGCAGACATCAGTGTATTTTTGTTATGGAATAAGACAAAATGTTGTGCTAGGGTAACAGTACCCACAGTAAGGCAGTTCCTAACTTACAGAGATGGATGTTGGAAATAAGGTAAGAAATAAGACCTTCAATATTTGTTTAACAGAAAAAAAACACCTTGTAAAATGTAGAAAGAGAACTGTGGGGTTCAGTATTCTCCTTACCTGAGCCATTGTACCACATTCTGATAGAAAAAAGACCTATTTCTAAGACCCTTTGAGCAGGTGAAGGGGCATCTTCTTTTATGCTCCCTTCACAGGCTTCAAACATTAATACCATTTCTTTGTTGCACAGTGAGGAATAGGCTGTGTGTATCTGTAATCATTCAAAGGTGCTTCTGTGATATGAGATCTAGCTAAGATGCTTTGCTAAAATAGTAACTTCATTTTCTGGACAAGGCAGACTGGTCCAGAATGAAACATTTTGCAAAAATCCATATTTATTTAAAGATTTCTGAAGATGTACTTAAGTCTTGTCTAAAATCTACTCACTTTCAAAATGACTTCTAGGATCCACATTCATGTGAACGACCTTGGTGCTTAAACACAAAGATTTTCAGGTCCTTTTGCAGAGGTGGGGCTTTGAAGGCTGTGGGTGTCCCAATAGCACCACATCTAAAGACTTCGGTAAATCCTGGGACTTTAGCCCCTTGATCCTGTGAACAGTGTTGCTGGATCAGGCTGAGGAGCAGTTTAGCATAGCATCCTGTCTCTGGCAGTGGCAAACAGATGATGTTTGATGAAAGCATATAGAAATATTGCAAAGATAAAGTGGTAGAGTCTTTAGATATAAGATATATCCTAATTAAGGGTCCTGTTTCCAAGGAGTGGTGTTTTTGGACTTTCAGACTTATCTGTTGCTTTTAGGCAGCTGAGTTTAATAGCCTCTGTGCCTTTCTTCACATACATTTCCTAACCCTTTCAATCATTGATGCTTTTGACTCGGTCCTATTAAAATACTTTGAAACAATAATTCTTCCCTGATGATACTTCAAAAATTCTATTTTTCATCTTAATGCATAATCAGCTTTTAAAAAAATGTATGGAAGAGAGCTTTTTATTTTTTAAGCCCATGTTTTAAACATGGTGCACTTTTTTTTGGTCTTGTTTTTCCCAGTCTTCAGCGTGTGTCATTAATTGTTAAAAAAAATGGTCTTGGTGTTGTGTAGCTTTGTCAGTTCGGTTTTAGAGTTAGGATATGCTGTTGTCATGACTGTTAGCTGCTGTTAAATTAATATCAGTGTTACTGTTCCCTATGTTAAAGAATGTGTTTCTTTCATCTTAATTGTATATTCTTTTTTTTTTTTTTTTTTCCATGCCTCTTTAATTTTCAGTGTCATTACTCCATGAAGAAGGCAGCTTCCTTCCTGGGTATTGGTACAGAAAATGTTTGCTTCATCAAAACAGATGAAAGGTAAGCAAGTAAAACCTATGCCTGAGGTTTCTGAGACTTTCTAAAATGCAGTAGTGCTGCACATAACTGAAATATTTGAATGTGACTGAAAAAGTTTTAAATCTGTGTCCCTTAGAGGTAAGATGATACCTGAGGAACTGGAGAAACAAGTCCAACGTGCCAGGAAAGAGGTGAGAGGGGGAGAGAGAGCATGAGGGAGAGAGAAATGTATGCAGACCGTGTGCTTGTCTGAGTGAAAAGGAAAACCAAGAGTGAGTGAAATCTTACAAATGGGGCAGTTAATGTACCAATGTATTTCATACAGGTACAATCTGTTTGCCACAAACCTGTAGGCCAAGCCAAGGCTTCTGGGTGCTATGCTCTAATGAGGAAGAAAAATTCCACAGGGTGTTTACTGCTAATGGAAGTCTTGAGTACAATGCTGCTCTGAAGTATTTAGCACATTTCTTTGAGGATTTCTTTTGCCCTTGATCCTTTTTCTAAATGGATGCAGTATTTGTTTTTCCTAAACAGTAAATGAAAACTGTTGGTTTTTCAGTTAATTACGGCTGATATTTCTCTATCCTCTGCAGTGAGCAAGAGCTTAACATGTGGCTTAGTCTCTTAAAGTATCGTACAAATGTTGAATTTGGTCCTTTCTAGTATTGCAGCAAGAGTGCAGAGATTCCATCTTGTGCCTCTTTTTCCCCCAGGAACTTTGCCAATTAAGAAAGTCAAATGCCAGCATTTGGAAATGTACTCTGTGTGTATAGGCAACATTATCACACATTCACACAATCTGTAAGACACCACTTACTGTAGTCACCATAATTTATTTTAGAGAGCTTGGAGTGAATGTGAATCCACAGATGCAAAGAGCATCTTCTTTTGGCTTGATTAGCTCACCTTATTTCTCACTTCAGTTTGTGCATAGAGCAGTAGTACACAGAGCTCAGCCCTTAGTCCATGATCTATGAATACCAAGCAATTAGTTCAATATCCATGGTGCCAACAATGCCTGCCATGGAATCCTATTTATGTAATGATAAATGTAGTGGTTATCTTAAAAAAAACACATCTGACATTTACGATTTTTGAAGTTACCCTCAGCATGATGCTCTAATTCAAAAACAAATGCTCTATGTTTAAATGCTCTGCTTACAGGAGAAACACTATTTCACTTGCATTTTGATGGAAATTACAGGTATATTGGCAGTTTTTCATTTCACCAGAGCTTCAGTAAGTGTGTCTGTCATTGATAAAGTATTATTTTACAACTGTTACAGAAGGGCACTTCAGTAAATTACAGTAAATATTCCAATGACTCTAGACAATCGACAATGTATTTACTAGTGGTAGGAGTACAAAATGATCACTGACTATGAGTAGCTGGAGTCCTAGGCTTCTTTCTAGGGGATTTAGTCAGAAAGATTTATTCTTCTTGACAATATAGCTAAATAAAAATAAAATTCCCTTATTTATGGGGAAAAAAAATAGTGGTAATAATCTTTGGACTCTGTAGAGATCTTAGACTGGTCCCCATATTCAGTCATGTTACCAGCAGGCTGTTGGGGGAGATTTGACTTTGATGTAGCTGTGGGAGAAAATTGATGAGAATACTAACAGAAACTGTTAAGTACAGTAGTTTGCCTCACTTGCAAGTGTGTACTGTACTTGAGTTTCAGGTTGTTTTGTAAGTTTGATTGACTATCGCGAGTTTACTAGGAATGAATGACCAAAAAGTTAATTGTGAATGTATGGGATTAATGTAAATGAATTAAAATATTGTTTTGACTGAGCAATTTGTAAAGAAATTTTAAAATACAAAGAAATAATAATAATGCACCATTTTAACAGTCCTCTACACTATTCTAGAAGTATGTATCCAACTGTCTGTCTCTGTAGTAGATGTTCAAAAGGGGCAGCACTTAAAAAAAAGAATAAAAAATTTACAAGACTCATGTGTAGAATTTGGTTTTCCAGATGATGTCTGATTTCAGTGAAGCTACATTGAGTTACATCAGCAGGGAGACTTACATCATCCAAGAGATTTGATTTGCTGCAAATGAACTCCAGGGATCCCAGATAGTATAATTTAATAACAACTTCAGTGCCACTTCAGTAACTGCATTGTCATGCTTTGAGCTAGATGCTGAAACATGCAAAGGAGTTCCTTCAGCATGTATTTACCAGCAAATGAGACTGCACAGTCATTGTGAGGGCTCAATTTTGTGGAGTAATTACAGATTCCACTAATTCTTTTCATTGTTTTGGTTTCTACTCCTAAGTAGGCACAGGCACATGTATCTGTCAGGATACGTGACCTGGTCTGGTAGTGTAGTTGCCTCTCACATTATTAGTTGAATGGAAAAGCAACAAGGAAAGCCACTGCAACCAAAGTGGAGGGCCTGTGGTGGCTGTCTGAGGCTGCAACCAGACAACAGTTGTCCCACCTTATCCACCTATCTACCCTTAAAACTGGCTGAGGTTTCCAGTGGTCTCTACTTGCGTTCAGTTACCACCTACAGTCCTTCCTTTCTTTCTCCTTCCAGGGGCAGGAGAAAGGTAACAGTGCTTTGCTGCAGACCAGGCATTGGGGTCAGACAGCAATGGGTGTCCCACTAATTGTATGAGCCGTGCCAGGGCTGCCGAAGGCAAATTATGTTCCCTAACTAAAGGTTCCTCTTCACCAGGCAGAGAATAGGGGCAATGCAAGTGGAAACCCTAAAGGGATGAGCCCTTTCCTTGCATGGGTAGGCTGCTGGCTGAGCTAGTAGCTTGATTTTATTCAGCAGAACAGCAGCAAATGTGGTAGTAAAATGTGGAAGACTGAGAAATGAAAATCTGCGTGTAAAATGAGATGTCAAAAATCTGGTATGTTTTCATCTTGACAAAACTAGCATCTGTCAAAACAGTCTGAGGCTGCTGAAGTCTGCCCTGGGATGGTGCTAACTGGAAATTTATGTTTATTTATTTATTTATTTATTGAAGAGTTGGTATTTTTAAAAGCAGTACCTTCTGCAGAGAGACTAAAATGTAGACTATTGCATCTTTGTCGCATATTCCTAGACCTTTTTATGCTTTAGCATTGCAGATATACTGGAAAAAATCAGCAGTGCAAATTACTTTGTTTTGTTTTGAATCTTATTGTAGGGGTCAACACCATTTCTTGTCTGTGCTACAGCAGGCACAACAGTGCTGGGAGCATTTGATCCTCTGGATAAAATTGCTGATGTCTGTGAAAAGCATGCCCTCTGGCTTCACATTGATGTGAGTTTGTATACTGTGTATTTTTGTTTAGTATTGCTTTTTTATAATTGCTTTTTTCTTTGACTGTTGGTATTTCTGTGTAGTTGGGGTTTAGTTGGGCTTTAATAACTTTTTTTTTTGCATAGAGAACAGCAATACATTCTGATTTGTTTCTGTTCCATGTGTTGAAAAACAGCAAATAATGTGGTTGTGACAAACAGCCAAAGCTATTTTGTTGTTGTCAGCTTATATTTCAAAATTATTTTAAAATCAGTTTCTTCTTCCTTCTTGATACCTCCTAAAAAAATCTTCAAGTGTTATTATATAAAAATATAACTTCAGATTCTTTCCATGTGCTGTTGGAGATTGGACACATTAGAATTGTGGTGTATGGTTCACATAGGTTAAAATAAAGGTACCTTTCTGACTCAACCAGTCATAAATGTATCTTTTCATATTTACAGGTTTGAGTCTCTTGTAGATCTCCTTACAATTTTGTAAATGGTTCAGAAATTATTCTTGTCTCATTTCATTATAATTTTAGGCTTGGATGTTAAAATCCATGAATGAACCTTTTTTAGATAATCATAGAGTCTTTTTTTTTATCTGAAAGAGTTAGCTGTAAATGTGTTTTTCTAAAACTAGGTCTCTTCATCTTGTCTAAAATTGTATTCTCATTATAATTGCAATGCCACAACTCCAGGACGCCTAGACTAAAATCCATGGAGCAATGAGAATCGGTAGCAACATATATGGAGATTTTTAGACCCACTTTAAATTTTACAAGTGTTTGTTTTATGTTGAATATTTAAGGAAAAATCATGTAGACTGAGATGTGTGTTCAAATAAATGTCTAGCAGACATTGATAAAGTTGTTGCATCTGTGAGTCAGAAGAACTTAGCCCTAGCATTTTAAATGTATTTAAAATGAAGCTTCCTTGTGACTGTGTGCTGGTGAGAATGATCTAGATGGTTTTTAGCAGAAGTGCAGCATTCACATTGGGCATTAGAGTCTTGCATATAGTTGGTGGAAAGATTTGTTTTCAGAGTCTGTGTTGGATTTTAGGTGAGTTAGGGCATTAGGGCATGGCTGGAACTATCTCCAGTGGCTGCAGGAGGACAATGAGTAGTCTTCTAACCTACTCCTGGTAAGTGAATAGCTAGAGTTAGGTGGGATGAACTTGGGCTGTATTATAGTGTTTTGTAAAGAATTAACTTTCTTCTTCTGACTTTGCCTCATCTTAAGCTTGGTAAAAATGTCAGTGAATGTCTTAGAGTTAATTTTCTGTTGGAACAGTGACTGTAGCTGTCACATATTAATTGACTCCTGGTAGAAGGATGAATGTAGAGTAATAAATCTGGTTTATGGTCTAGAAGAGCAATTGTTCTGTTAAGATATGATTCATGTTATGAACCTCTCAGTGGCTCTTTGGAGTTCTGTCAGTGTTTTTTTCCATCTTTCATGCTTTAGAAAGAGTTGAGTGCATGGTTGTTTCTTTATTTTTGTTGTTTTATTTAAAGTTTCTAGCTGTATTTATATTGGAACAGGGTATGGAGAAGAGACTGAACCCTTTTCATGTAAGTGACACCAGGCATATATACAAATGTACTATGGTAAATGGAGCAGATTGTAATTAATAATGTGACCTTTTGTCACTTAGAGCACCATTAGAAACAGCTTTACTAGAATAATATGTGAACAAGTACAGGCATCTGACATTCAGAGATAGTGTATAAAGAACAGTGAAGAAGTACCTTCTTCTAGTCTTATAAGCAAGAATATTATACTTGAAAGCTCTGAGGATCTACACTCCTCTGAAAGGCCTGGCTTCCTGTTGAATGATTTACATGTTATGCAGTCTGGTTCATAGCAAGTGAATACTGCTTTTTGGGCCTGCTGTACCTTTGGAGGAAGAAAGATATAGTACAATTAAACCAAATACTTAAAAACTAGGAAAGTTTTGTCTAATTTAGGACTTTGTGTACCATTGATGATAATCAGGATTATCTACTGCAGATGGTCTCAAGAGCTGTTTATAAGAATACCTTATGTGAATGTCAGTGGTATTATTTCCAGATTTATACTGATGTATCTCGTTTCAGAATATTTTCTGATCCCGCAAATTGATATGTTTGCCTTAGGGAGTCTCTTCTCATTAAATATGAAGTGATAAAGCTCATGATTCTCAGGAAGGGCAAAAGGGAGAATGTCAACATAAAATCAATGGGTTTCAGGAAGATAAATTTCAACAAAGTCAGAAACAGTAGATAAGCTTTCACATGGAGACAAACCTAAAGAGGAAAAGGGGTTAAGGAAAAGGTTGTTTTAAAATGGTAATACCAAAAAGCCCAAACTGTCTCAGCAGTCGAGCCATTCAAAAGCCTGTATGTAGAGACTATAACCAGGCTTATTTTATGTACATAACAGGATTTGTACATGCATTCCAGTAGCTTCTTGTATTCTATCATGCATCTATGATGCCTTTCTTAATGACTTGTTTCGCATCATCAATATGCACTTGATCTCTAGCACTTAGGCATGTCATGTGTTATGAACATGCAGCTTTAAACACTAAGTATGAGTATTTCTCTCCTGCTGGTCCTTGCTTTGACTTTTTTTTCCCATGTCTAGACCAGTACAGAAAACTGTGTTAGACCTATTAACCTGTGCTTAATTTGGTAGTTTAATCACACTGTGAACATTGTGATTCCCATTGTTCAGCTGAAAGCAGTTTGTTGCATATGAAACAGTCATTTTCTCATACCTAGTAACCAATTACATCACATGGGAAACAGTTACAGTAATTATCTCCATGTTTGAGCTACCCTGCATTGCTCTCAGCTGAATTTGTCATAAACAAAAAGTGTCAATCTAGTTTAAACAATCTATGTTCCTTCTCTAGTCTCATGGATGGAGGAAAAGAAGTTAAATTTAGTGTCTCTCTTCTGAGAGCCAGAGAAACATTGCCAAGCTGCAGCTGTAGTAGTGAGTGAAAACCTGGCTGGAAAATCATGCTCAGAAAGCAGTTACCAGTGGTTGACTGCTGAAAGGGGAGGAAATTTTAAGTAGGATTCCACAAAGGTCCGTCCTAGGTTGGAAGTTATCTGGTATTTTCATTAACAAATTGGATGAAAAAGAATATGCTGAATTTGAAAATGACATAAAACTGCTGCAAGAGGCAGTGGGAGGACAGAGTTAGAAATCAAAGAGCTCTCAACAGTTTGAAGGAAAAAGTGGAAAAAACTAGGCTACAGTTCAATAAAGGGAGAACTCTACGTTGAAGCTCTAATAAATACACAAATAGAGGTGAAGGATTGTTGACTCAACAGCACATCTTCAGAAGAAGATCTGGAGTTTGCAGTATGTCACAAATCAGAATTTGTAAACATTTTCAAATAAGGTCAAATGTCTGTCAGAACTGCATGAAGAAGACACATAAAACAATTATCTCTTTCTGCTTGGTGCTCCATTTGTTTTATCTAGATTGTGTGCAAATAAAATGTTACATTTCAAGGTTAAGGACCTACAGGAGAAAGATTAGGAAATAGTAAAACAGTGAGGATAAACAGAACCATATCTAGAAATTATGACCAAAGAGGAAAAATTGAAAGTGCTGATTTATTTTAACTAGAAAACACAGAGAGACAACATGTCATAGTCTGCAGCAGCTTTTAAAGCATCTGTAAAAAGAAAATTAATAATCTGTCCCTTGACCACCCCAGGTATGACAAGTGGTAACACTGTTTAGGACTGACTCTTTAAATCAGTAAAGTTCTTACTGTTAAACACAAATTAAGTGGTTAAGTTGTGCAGCATTTGTCACTAGAGGTCTTTAGGCAAAGCCAGTGTTTCTCAGTCTTCTTAGGTACCTTATCATTAGCTTTTTGTTTTTGTCAGCCCTGGATTCCAAAGCACTCAGTCTTTGAATCAAGCGAAGAAGCATGAAGTGTGAATTCATTTTGTAGTACTGTGGTTCAAGGAGAAATTGAAAGCTGGTGGAGATGCCTGGACCTCTAGCACTATCACCCCTCTCTTCCAGATCTCCAGCAGTAGTTTTTAAAACCAAGGCAGAAAGTAATGCCAATAGTGCTGTGGAGGCAGCAATTTCTGATGTTTCTCTGCACCACATTTTTCACTTTGATGCTACTCACAACCTGAGTGTGTTATTGATTAATAATCAAGTGTTTGACAGAAATGAGATTAGTATGGCTGATCCTGTCTTTGGGGGTGGTACACTATTGAGGTGATCTCTTGATGAGGGTCTTTCAAGTCCTGTTTTTCAGAGACAGTGTAAAAAATACCAACTTTTTCACATACAGACACCCTTGTATGCAATTTTTTCTGAGATGTATTACACTTCAATGGGTTGGTTATGAATTATGAAATTAAGGGAATAACTTGACTGGTTTAACTGTATTGAATCACTGAATGAGAAGAGTAAAATCTGTGTATGAATAGGAAGGTTGGTGTGACTGTCTTCCTTTAACATAGCTAACTTCAGCTAGCTGCAGTAACCCAGTTTCAGGTCATGGCTCTGCCACAGGCTTAATGTGAGGTTTGAGGCAAATAATTTCCTACCTTAAGTCCTGCCTGTAGATTGAGCAGCAGCCTTCTCCTCAGCAAGGAAGATGTTAGCATGACAACATAAAATATGATGTGGTACATTAATGTACAGCATTAATGAGAACGACATGTGTTAAGAGAAGTTATTAACCTTTCATTTCCCCTGTGAGCCTTTACTGCTCCTGTCTCCCAGAGACAGCAGATCCTATTCCTAATGTATGGCTCAGAAAAAATACCATTGCTAAATTCATAGATCAGCTATCACATCTGTTTCTTTTAAGGAAAAAAAGAACAAAAGCCAAACAAGCATATGTTCTTCATGCTCAGATCAAGAATCTTTTCATCAGTAATTTATTCTTCATTAGCCCAAAATTTATTACTTTTTTTTTTTTTTTTTTTTTAATAAACTGAGTCCAGGTGTGTTTGGTGGGCTGGTGCATCCTGTGTCTCTGAGGAACCTTGCTTATTTCACAGGAATATGTCTAAGTGGATTGTGCCCTCCTTTTTTTTTTTTTTTTTTCTTCCCCCCCTTTTTTTTTTCTTTTTTTCTTTTCCATATTTAATAGTAATGTCTCAAATGCACTGTATGACATGGATATTATTTGTTGTGTGTTCTCCTCGCTGCGCTCCTGTGGACAAATATTCTTATTGAAGGATTGAAGATTCGCAGCATCTGGTGGGTGAAATCTTGTCCTTGCAAAACTCATGGATGAGAATCACCTTCCCTGACTCCAACTGCCCAGAAACTAAACTTCTCTAATAAAAACCTGATAACTGGGTTCCTTCTATAGTCCACAGAGAGAAACAGCTGCAAAAGACGTTTCTCAAAGACAGGTATCTAGAATAGATAAGATGAAACTCAATATGAAGTCTCAGTGGAGAGCTCCTCCCTACAGAGAAGGCTTAAATGATTCTTAGACTATTCTCAGTTCTTAGATGACCTGAGGGTGATGTAGTGAGTTTTACCCCATTTTAATGTCTGTTGGATTGCTGCTAACAGAAATGTTGCTATTGCCCACTCACTGACTTTGCTTTTCATATTCAAACTCTGTAGAAAATCTGAGCCTGAACTTTACAATTGGCAGAGATTATGGTTCTCTACTGTTTCCCTTGTGTATGTCTCAGAAAGGAAGTGGCTAGCAGGAAGAAGAAGATACAAAAAATGTACCTTTCTGTTCTCACTGCTTAGGTTTAGGCCGGGAGAAAGGAGGCAGCTCTGATTCAATGTCAGGAATGGGTCTGGCTATGCCAAGGACACTTCAGTTTTAGCTCTTGCTTACACAGAAAGTGCAGTGTAGTTTGCAGTTCACATAGTGGCATAAACCTTCAGCACCTCTTACTTAGGCATAGTCCCAGACTGCCATCTTTATTTCAGTAGATGATACTAATGGCAACATTTAGCCCACTGACTGTAGTAAAATAATTTTTAAATGAGCTAAGATGTCTTCAGAAATTATTAGTTGAAGCATTATCAACAGAATTTATACAAATTATATTGTCCTCACTCTATCCATGTTCCAACAGGCTTCTTGGGGTGGTTCAGCTTTGATTTCAAGGAGACATTGCAGACTTCTTCATGGCATCCACAGGTAAGTCAGTTTAGTTCATGGGCACACACTGGGGACTGAGATGGAAGGTGTGTGGCCTGGTAGCCTCCATGCGAGCTGCATTTTCCAAAATACATATTGCTATTAATTGGAGAGATTTCTAAACCGATGAGTGTGTGTGGACAAAAAATGGGAAATACGATTTGTCTGCTGGATTGTGTTTGGCCATTTTTAATTCTCTACTACCCATGGTGATTGGTGCAATTTCCACCTCCCTTCTTTGCTTATAAATTTTGTAGGGCTGATTCTGTCGCCTGGAATCCCCATAAAATGCTGTTGGCAGGAATCCAGTGCTGTGCTCTTCTGGTGAAAGACAGCTCTGTAAGTCATCCTGTCCTCTTTGTTTGTTTTTCCTTTTTTCTTAATGTGGTAGACTGTTATTGCTGTAATATGGAAGTGGAAATAATTTTAAAACTACTGCAAGTCAGTGTACATATATTGTAATGTATGTATAATATTCTTTTGAATGTCACCACAAAATTAAGAAATAGTGAGTAAGAGTGAAAAAGAGATTAAGAGTCAAACCAATCCAAGTCACTGTACTCACCAGTGGTCAAATTTTGAAGCTGGTGCCCTTGTTAGTTAACTTCTGTACATGATTTGCATTCAGAATTGAGTATTTTGTCACCTGGGTCTGTAGCACATAAACACCGAGCTCATCAAAGTCCTCGGAATAGCTGTCATCCATTGGGACTGCTGCACTACTGCATCTCTGTTTAAAGTAGGCAGAAGTCCTCTTTGCATCCCCTTACACTGTTGCACCAGAGTAGGAAAGAAGTGGGATAGAAGCGGGAGCACACACAGGTAAATGTGCTGAGCCTACTTTCCACATTACTATTTCTTCCTTATCACCAGAGTGACTTAGCTTTTCCAAAACCCGTAACAAATTAAAAAGTCAAGCAAGCAGCAGAGCTCTGATCTCTAACAGCTCAAAAATGAGATGATTCAGCAGTGTGGTAAAAGTCCTTGCTAATAGCTTTGTGGAATTCTTCTATCTTAATGAAGAAACCAGTAAGAAGTCAAGTATTTCAAGCCCCATTTCAAACTCAGCCCTGCTAAAATTTATGCCCATTGTTGACCATCAGTGGTGAATTTTAGCATATACTTCATAATTTATGAATGACTGAACATCATGAATGTATGGAGCCCCTGAAGTTTGCATCACTATTTTGTGACCTTGGGTTTTTAAAAAAACATTTCTAAATTTCTTTCAAACCATCTGATAGTTTCTGCCGGTTAGCTGTCCATGTAATTGCTTACTAGCTTCTGGTAGTAAGAACTGATGAGGACCACAGAAGCAGAGACGTTAATCAGCACTCTCTTGGAACCGAGTGCTCCAAGTTAGAAGTGAGACATGGCAGGTCAGAAAGGAGAAGGGTATCTCCTCGTTTCCATAGACTAGAGTCTGTGGGATTAAAGAGAATTAAACTCCATGACTACCCATCCATCACTTCACCATTATTCCAGGAACAAAACCAAGCAGAATCAATTTATTGACTAAGATTAATGTGGTATTTTACTTGCAGGCTTTGGAAGAATTTGGGGCTAGATTTTTAACTAATTAGGCCCAGTACATAAATGTAGCCCCAGGTAACGATTAAACTACTTGGGCTGCATGGTGGAAATTTCTCAGAAAGAAAGAGGAAAAAAAACAGAGAGGAGTTAAATATTCTCGCTGCTCTGGCATTTAAGTCACTTTATAAACACTGTTCCAGCTTCAGGGCTCTGGCAGCCTTTCTATGTTCTCCTTCCATGGAGTGAAAGGTCTGGTAGAGCAATCCTATTCCACTTCTAAATCACAGCTAAGTGTGCTGGAGATACTTGTAGAGCTGAATCCTGGGCCATTGAGGGATCAGAACACAAAAAAAAAATAATCACTGTTGTACAGTGAGACACGTTCTGGAAAGCAGATGATTTCTCTACATGGGGAGGGAAGAGTGCTTTATTGTGTGTTTAATTCCTGGAAAACTGGCACTTGGATGCTTTGTGTGTGTCTCAGTACAGTCATTATAGGCAAACAGAAGTATGTACAACTTTGAGTACTTTCATATCAGCTTTTTGAAAGTGTTGGAATATAAATCCTCAAGAAAATAAGACCAAATTTGTATTTAAGACACTTTGGCATAAAGGCCTTGATTCGCTTTTATCCTTTCCTTACCAGAACAGGCAGCTGAATCCAATTTCCCACTAAAAATGTTATTTTAACACCTGTAAGAGAAGTGAAGAATATGTGCACAGGCTTCTCTCTTTGGCACTTGTTTAACTGCTCCTAAATTGCGTAAATACCTGTGGCTGTAGAGGAAGAACTCATTTATATGTGAACATAATTACTTCACACTGTGGTTAAGATTCATCAGTGGGAGCTGGAAGAGTTTGGCACACTTTGCTCTGCTAGTGGATGTTCAAGAAACCCCAGGTAGTTTCTGAAGTGGAGAATTCTGCAAGAAATCAAAGCAACAGAATATTAAACGTAGATGCTAAGTCCCATTTATGAATCAAGCCCTAGCTCCCTTTGACTGTCTGATTAAGTCAGTTTTGTTAGCCTGTCTTCCCATTTGCTTTGAAATCTGTGGACTACCTCAGGATTAGAGTTAAGTGATTATAAACAGACAAATAATCCTCTTCAGTTTTTCTTTCTCTCTTTTTTTTTTTAAATGTATAGGTTGTTTAACAACCACACACTTTGTATGTTATTTTATATATTGAAAGGTAATATTTAGAAGGAATAATTGTGTTTCTGATGTAGTGGTAAAAACCTAATTTCCCATCAGCAAAATCATAGTGACTGTTTTTGTTTGGTTTGGCTTTTTTCCTACATTTTATCAATAAAGCATGAAGTCTAGCATTGTTGACAGGCTTAAGATGTTGCAGCTAGACTATTACAATGAAAAGTATTTAAATTTTTTCTATACAGCTTTGTTAAAAAAAAAAAAAAAATAAACTGCAGTGAAATGCTGATAAAAGAGTATCTTCCAGCCTTAGTGAAAAAAAATTGGAACGATTTCCAAAGAAGGTAGAGACAGAAAAGAGAAATATGTGTTTGACTTGATTAGAAGTGAG
>NW_009952263.1:2678401-2681764 GCF_000747805.2 Chaetura pelagica
GACAGTAGTTCGTCAGTGCTTAAAGCACTCAAGAAATGCACAGCTATCCCTTTTTCACTGCCATGCCCTGAGTAACTTTCATCACTGCTGTAATAAGATGGACTTACTCAGAAAACACTCGCATTGCTGTGACATGAGTTGCAGTGACTGTCTAAACACAAACCTAGGTGGATTGATACTATAAAAACAACAGTGAGCCAACTTTGTTCTTCTATGTTCTTAAAATGCCGTGAATCAGTCTTGGGACTTAACACCACAGAGATACTCCAATTTGTCCTTTCTATAATCCATATGAAAGTGGCTATTGTAATGGTATAAATAGGGGTGTTATTTAATAAATTACTTTCACCAATGCCAAAGTTCTGTGAAGCTTTGGAATGTAGCACTAGATTAGGTAATTAGCAGTCAATTCTTGGTAATGAGCAGAATTTTCATTTACTGGTTAAAAAGAAAGCTTCAGAGAATGTAGTTGATGAAATCTGAGTTCAGCAGAGAATATAATTGATTGAGGTGATCATGGTAGCTATCTACAGAGTAATCTCTTCCTCATCATTAGCAGTATCTCAAGGATATCTACTTCCCTGATTCCTTTCCATGGCAGCTGCAGGATTTCTTTAGTGTGTTGCATCATTATTCGTAAGATAACCACGTGGAACAGGATCATCAAGCCAGCACATCTTGTCAGATTCAGATGTACCAGGAGAGTAGGACAGTACCTGTTGGCTTTTTGTTTGTTTGTGTTTTGTTTTTTTTTCTCCAAAGGAAATATGTTTCTATGAATTTGGTTTCACTCAGGGATATTGAACTATTTGTTCTTGTGTTTTCACTCTAGAGCATTTTTTTTTTAAGCTATGAAATTACGCAGCTGTACTGTGATCTTAAGTGAACTTCTCAGTCTTTCTGTAATATTACCAACTAAGTTGAGGTTTCTTGTGACAAACAAAAGTTATTATTTCTTAGGTGACAGGCATGAAAGGAACTAATATCCTGTGGTGTCCTCTATTGTACTGCTGTATTACATTCTGATAAGGCAGAATATAGCTCCACATTGATCAACCCTAGAGCAAAATAGTGCAAAATTTTAAAGTCAGTAAGAGAAAAAGCAAGTAACTTAAATTTGTGGCTATTACTGCCTTTTAAATGTCTTTTTCTTTTTTTTTTTTTGTTTTTTTTTTTAATACCTTGTCTAGTAAACTTATATTTCTTCTGAAAATCAAGGTGTGGAAAGCTAAATGAGTAGGGCACAATGGTTTGAAAAACAGACTCCTGTTCCTGTTGTGAAGCTGCTAGTCAGAGAATACAAAGCTTTAGAAACATGAATGTAGAGGATCAATGCTTCAGTGCTTGCCTTTTCTTTCCAGGGTAATCTTTGTTTTCCTGAGAAAGTTGGAAAGTGAGTGTGAGAATCTTAGGTACTGCAAAAAACAAGGCCCAGCATTGGCTTTCATCTGTGGCTACCATGTCCTGCAGCAGCACATTATCACTCTGACTCAGCAGCTGCTGACCCCTTTATCCCCAGGTTGTCATATAAATAAAGTCTCTTCACAAGGCTGAATGTGTTGGTCCTCTAGCTAAAGGATTCAGACAGAGTCTATTGTCCTTTTTGCAAACCAGTGATACAAAGGGATTGTCAAACCCCTACAGAAGTTGTGGAGAAACCTTTGGTGTTCTCTTTTTGAGCTCTATGAATAGGTGAGTGGGTGTGGGTTATTTTGTTTGTTTTGTTTTGTAATATTTGATGGAGGGAATTGAAAAGCCTAGGAGACAGGGAGACTTATTCTGTGTATACCAGTGGATTATTTCTCCTTTGGATTTTTTTTGTCTTGACTTTTTTTTTTCTTTTTTTTCCCTTCAATTTGGTTGCCAGTTCCAAAGTTATCAGTAGGATATTCCAATGTGGATCAAAAATTGTACCTCTGTTACAGGAATGACTCTTTGATTAAGAGTGATGTCAGACACTGTCAGCCATTTTAAAATCAGGCTTGCAGCAGATGCTGAGAAAAAGATGAAACATAGAATGTTTTTTCAGTTGGTTCAAATTGAAGAGTGATATTGAATTGGAAAATGAATTCTGCTCTTTAAGATACTGCTTAGCAGATTCTGTCATGCTGTCCACCCTGTTCCTTGGTCTGTTCTGCATGGAAGACTTCTGGTTCAACTGTCACTTAAATACATGTCTGAAGATCTGAATCAGATGCTGTAGCCATGTTTTTAACCTCATCTGCATTTCTATTCTAGTGTTAGCTTATAGTTTCTTCTTCTTACCCAATTTTAATTTAACGGGCAAATCTTCAACCTTTTATATCCTCTCAGTTCCTTTTAGGCCCACCATCATCTCTGCTTTTGTAACCTGCTTTCTGCCAACCCTCCTATTTCATAGTTTTCTGAGTACACTTCCATATTTTTTCAGCCAATGGCCAACCCTATGCCTCTTCTCTTCCCCTGCATCTTTAAACCTATAACAGCCTCTGTGTTTTCTGTTTCCCAGCTTTCTTCTTTGCTGGAATTTGCCACATTACTAATTTATCTTTGTCTCTTTCTGCTGCTCAACTCTGCCTGGGAAGCCTCTCAGAAATGGGAGGCTGGAGATCACTGCATAAAAATAATTCCATTTACAAGCCATAATTAGGGTATGCTAAAATACCTGTTCTGAGGGGTATTTTTTCAAATGTTAAAATTATATGAACTGTGAAAAGGGGCAAAATTGGGGTTGCACTAATCTCGTTGTGGTGTTTCCACTCAGTCAGATATCCTAGGCTAAATCCTCAGTCACTTCATTTGCCTGTAAGGGCTAAACATTTATTTCTTGGGGCTAAAGTCTTTCCTTCTTGTAACTAATTGTGCTTTATATAAGGTTTTTTGTTTCACAAAGAAGGAGCAGTTTCAGCCATTTGTGAACATGTAGTGGAGGGGCTCTTCTTCCAATCTTTCAACTAGAGCAGTGGCCATAGGCTTCTCCTTCTGTTCCCTCTTTCCCACCCATGTATGTCTTTGGGCAATTGTTTCTGTGATACCCCCTCCAGTGACTTTTTGAGATTTGAGTCAGAATTCTTCTTCAACCTGCAACACTTTAGTGACTTTTTTAAGAAAATAACTTAAAAAAATAATAAAATCCCCTTGTTGACAGCACTGACTTCACTGGGTTTAGATTCATCCAGGGTTCTTAAACCACACTATCAGCTTTGGATCGTTTCCTGTACATACAGTTCTATTTTACCAAGTGATTGGTAGAGACAGGGAAAAAAGACTTTGACTTGTGAAGATAAAAAGGTTTGAAAATGCTTATCAACAATCTGTCTCTATTGTGTTTCTAACAGGGCCTCCTGAAGAAGTGTTACTCTGCCAAGGCTTCATACCTGTTTC
>NW_009952263.1:2681792-2690386 GCF_000747805.2 Chaetura pelagica
AGGACAAGTTCTATGATGTCAGCTACGACACCGGTGACAAGTCCATTCAGTGCAGCAGACGTCCAGATGCCTTCAAATTCTGGCTGATGTGGAAAGCATTGGGGACCACAGGCCTCGAGGACAGAGTGAACAGGGCACTGGCTCTGGCTAGGTACCACCTTGCAATTTTGAATATGTCTAGTCTGTTAAATTGACCAAAATGTTGACTCTGCTGATGCTCTGTATCCTGGAATAGACACCACTGATAAGTCTTTCCACTTTTTTTGTTTTGGTTTTGGTTTTTTTTCGTGTGTAGAATAGGAGGATCTAGTAGCAATAACAGTGAGCGTTCACAGAATATTAGGGGTTGGAACAGACCTCTAGAGATCATCTAGACCAACCCCCCCCTGCCAAAGCAGGATCTCCTAGAGCACATCACAAAGTACTGCATCCATGCAGGTACTGAATGTCTCCAGAGAAGGAGACTCCACAACATCCCTGGGCAGCCTGTTCCAGTGCCTTGTCACCCTCACCATAAAGAAGTTTTCCTTCCTGTTCAGATGGAACTTCCTGTGTTCCAGTTTACGCCCGTTGACCCTTGTCCTATTGCAGGGCAGTACTGAAAAGAGCCTCACTCCATCCTCATTACAGTTGCCCTTTAGATATTTATAGACATTAATAAGGTCTCCCTTCAGCCTTTTCTTCTCCAGTCTAAAGAGTCCCAGCTATCTCAACCTTTCCTCATAAGAGAGATGCTCTGGTCCCTCAGTCATCTTCATTGCTCTCCTCTGGACTCTCTGCAGCAGTTCCCTATCTCTCTTGAACTGGGGACCCCAGAACTGAACACAGTATTTCAGAAGCGGTCTCACTAGGGCAGAAAAATGGGGCAGGATGACCTCACTGGACCTACTGGCCACACACTTCCTAATGCATCCCAAGGTACCATTTGCCTTCTTGGCTACAAGAGCACAATGCTGGCTCATTGTTAACTTACAGTCTACCAGGATTCCAAGATCCTTCTCCTCAGAGCTGCTTTCCAGTAGGTCAGCCCCTAACCTATACAGATGCATGGGGTTGTTCCGCTCCAGGTGCGGGCCCTTACGTTTGCTCTTGTTAAATCCCATTAAGTTCCTCTGCTTCATCCTGTCCTGGTCACACTGGATAGCAACACAGCCCTCTGGAGTGTTGGTCACTCTTCCCAGTCCTATATCATCAGCAAACTTGCTGAGGACACACTCTGTTCCCTAATTTAGGTCACTGAATATATTAAACCAGACTAGACCCAGTACTGACCTTTGGGGAACACCACTGGTTACTGGCCTCCAACTGAACCCTGCACCACTGATCATATGACCATCTGAGCTCTGTCATACAGCCAGCTCTCAATCCACCTTACTGCCCACTCATTCAACCCACACTTCCTGAGTTTCTTAATAAGGATGTTATGGGAATCAGTGACAAAAGCCTTGTTGAATTCAAAATAGATGACATCTGCTGCTCTCCCCTCATCCAGCCAACCAGTTACGTTATCATAGGAGGCTACCAGATTGGTCAAAGCATCATTTACCCTTGGTAAAGCCATGTTAATCACTTCCAATAACTTTCTGTTCTTCAACATGTTCAGAGATGACATCCTGAACAAGTCACTCCATCACCTTCCCAGGGATAGAGGTGAGACTAACTGGACTGTAGTTCCCTGGGTCATCCTTCTTGCCCTTTTTGAAGACTGGAATGATATTTTCCTTCCTTCAGTCCTCAGGCACCTCTCCTGTTCTCCATGACCTTTCAAAGATGAGGGAGAGTGGCCCAGCAATAACATCTGCCAGCTCTAAATGGTCTCTAACCCGGTCCTCCTCTAGTGAGAGAAAGTCTTCCTCTCTCCAGACCTTTTTCCTTATCTCCAGGGTCTGGTATTCATGAGGGACAGCTTCAGCAGTGAAGACTTGTCCTGGTTTGAGCCAGGATGAAGCCACTTTTCCTTTACTGATTTATTTTTTTTTTTTTTTTTTTTTAAATTTTCCTTCAGTAAGCTCTCTTTTAAACTAGAAGTAAATATCCCAGTTAGAGGATTGATAACACTGGAACATTTATGTTATTGCTGGGACTCCAAGGTCGCACCTTCACTCTGCCAGCTCAGGCACTACTAGGAGATCTATGGCTCCCCTGTAGGAGGCTGAGCTAGATGGTCAGCAAAATTGACCAGAGATATTCCATTCCATATATCTACGTCAGCTCAGAGGAAGGTCAGAGATTACAGAAGACAACTTCCTTCCTGCTTCTTCTTCCCTTCCCTTCTGTCCATGGCCGGCGTCCGGGGAGGACTCTGTCCGTCCATCATGGTCAGGCTTGAGCTCTCCTGACTCTCATCACTCTGCTCTCTCTCCAGCAGCTCCAGGACTTTTCGGGACTGTTTGCAGCTCAGGAGATGCTGTGGGAGTTGCTGGGCGTGGTGGGAGGTGATAGAGGTTTGCACATTCCTGAACACATTTGTATATAATTGTACATATTTTCTTTTATCATTAGTGTTTAATTAAAGCTGTGTAGTTTAGTTTTCAATCCAGAGAGTCTCTCTCTCTCTCCTTCCCTACCTGGGTGGGAGGGGAAGTGGATCGAGAGCATTGTTGTCTCTGGTTTAATTGTCATTCCTGAGTCAAAATATGACAAGACCGAAGCAAAGAAGGTCTGCAGTAACTCCCCCTTCTCTGTGTCTTCCACCACTAGGGTGCCCACCTCATTCATCAGCGGGCCTACATTTTCCCTAGTCTTACTTTTTCTACTGATATGCAGAAAAAGTCTCTTCTTGATGTCTTTATTGTGTTACTGAATTGGCTACAATATTTAATAGTAACTCTTACATTTAGCAATAAGCATAGATGTTGGTAGACAGAAGTCTAAATTAAGTTAATAATCTACATTGTTTAATGTTTATATTATCTGAGCCAGACATAGAGAGTTTTACCAAAATACCCTCTTCTAATTTATGCCCTTAAGTGTTCTGGTGTTAAAGCAGCCCTATGAGCTGGGCTCTGAGCTGTGACTAGCAAGAACTGAATCAGCCATTCTTCTGTTCACTTCATTCCTCATGATTAAGGAAATGCAGATAGCTGATGATATGGGGAAAATCCATATGAGGACACTCTGTTAATGCCAGGATATAGTAGAGATATATACAGGCATATTCTTCAGAAATACATCTTGCTTTTTCTTCCCAAGTTTGCAGAAGTTCTTAATGCTTACAGTGTGTTCTGTTAGGCACTGGAGCACCTTTTCCTTGTGATCTTCACCTTGTCTACCCTGTTCAATTTTACTGTGAGTTTCACAAGTGAATTCTGCAAAATTCTTGCTAGGAGGTGTTTCTAACTAGATGTGTTTCAGCTGCTGGGAAGAAATTTCCATGCACAGCTTGTTTTGTTTTCTGACAGAATAAATAACACTGAAATAAGATAATGACCCGTTAAAACCAATTCACTTGAAGGATTGTATTTGTTCAGAATTTATACAAGGTAAACCACAATTAAATGTTCACCAAATCCTGGGCTAGCTACACGCTATAGCAATTAAAATAATGTTGAAAAAAGTAATCTATATCATATTGCCATTTGATTTTTTTTATATGGATTACCAAGTTGAAAAGAATATTTACACCAGTGAAAATTAAAAGAATAAAGGTAAAAATACCAGTTAATGCAAAGTGGATTAGAAAGGAATAAAAAAAAGAAGAAATAAACCCAGAAAAACCCAAAAGAGCTGTGGCTTTTTTCTCTGTTTTATTTCTTTAAAGCCTCTCATTTTTTGGCTGGTTAAGTGTTCCTTTATATCTTCTGGTTAAATTGCACCTTGTTTTTGTTCTGAAGCATTGTACTGTTCTGTGTCAGTACAGAGTAAGTGATTCATTCCATTATCAGTAGGAGAATTCAGCCTTATCAAGGTCACTGGCCAAGGTCGTTTGAGAGTATGGTGATTAATGACCTTTCTGGGATCAATATTTTCTTTGAATGTTAGGATTCGGTGCTTCTAAGTAGTGACTGGGTTGTGATGGGTTTTTTTTAATTCAAGAAGAAATTTAATTCTTAGTCATTATCTGATGAAGTGTTTTCTGTACAGTACCTGCATTCCTATCTTGAGTTTGCATGGACACAGGCACTTTGCAGCTGAGACATCAGGTTTACTGGGCACTATGCCAGGTTTCCAAACTGTTCAACAGCTGTGTAGCCTTTCTCCTGATTTGTTAAAGTAGGTTTTACTTCGATGTTGCAAAGTTTCAGTGCTCCTCAGCACAGACCTGGATTAATTCTGGAACTAGTCCACTGGCTATAGAACTTCGGAGCAAGGTTTCTTTTTTACCCCACGGCCAGGCAGAGCTGCAAAGTTTTAATTGTAGACATGTATTTCTGCTGCATCAAACTTTGTTTATTGACTATTCCAATAAATTCTTATTAATCTGGAGATGAATCATGTTTCCAGTGTATTAGATATCCCGGGAATATTGTGATGCTACCTATTTAGGAAGGCTTATTTTTAAAATACTTACAGTAGATGATGCTGCTGATCACTTCAGAAAATGTTTTTGGTGTTTTCTCTCCCCCTGCCCCCCAAATTATCTTTGTTGCAGGGGTGTTGCTTTATGAAACACACTAAAAAGAAAGTAGAAGTAAACTGCTTTTAGAATACAACTGTAACCACCTCTACCTTTTATACTTAGCATCTTTGCTGTTTTTCTGCCTGATTCCTGACACCCACTCCTAGCAGACATATGTCTATTTTCACAGCAGATCTCCACCCCTCACTTTCAAGCAAATACCACTTCTCTGTGCACGCCAGTCCTCACTGAGACTCAAGCCCTTCTGACAGTCTACAACTGAGACATGATAATAAAACTTCACTGTCAACTATGGAAAGATGCACAGAGTAAATTGTTCCTCTGCCATCAAATGCTCCTGGCAAGATAAATCATGGGTGATGTGTTTTCTAATGGCTGCCTTCTTAGGCTATTGGCAATGTAGTTAAGAACATGATTAACAGTGTTGTAAGCTTGAATGACATCACATATCCTATATCAGATGGTGGTGTAAAAAAAAAAAGTCACTTGTGGTAGGAGGGTAGAGTATTAAGCATTGTAAAATAGCTGAGAGTTCAATATCTTAAAAAAAAAAAAAAGGTGACCATACATAGGTTGCTTTTTCATGATTTATTAAAAAATATCAAATTGAAGGCCTCTGTCTTGTGAATGACCTGCTGATTTTGCTGAATATTGGTTTTATGGCACAGGCAAGAATCTTCTAATCAATAGGACAAAAGCATTGATCTTGTTTTACTTAAGACAATTCTGCCATACAAACAGGCTTCTCCCAACACAATCACATGGTATCTCACCTCCTACTTACCTTTCTGGATGCCTCTCTTTCAATCTAAAGAGCAGTGTGGGCATTAACAGCCAAGTAACAAAAAAATGTAACAGTAGGATCTAAATGGTCATGACAGAAATGACCCTAAATCTTGACTTGTTATAGTGAGAGGAAACATTTTCACAGTGCAGTGCAACACACGCAGGGCTATGTGCTAAGAGGTAATGAGTCAGAGGCACAATCCTTGTTAATGATAAACAGTGTGACAACTCCCTGTGCTCTGTTTCAAAAATGGTATACCATCTAGGGTATTGTTTACTGCCTCCCTAGCCAACCTGTTCCTGCAGCATGTCTGCTGAATAGCAGGCATTGCAGATCCAACTGTGCTAGAGGTGTCCCTGTGGGGACAGGTTTCAGGCATGTGGATAGGACGAAAGGGGGTTATTTTGGCAATATTTTTCTTTCTCAAGTAGCAGATAAAAGAATTATTTGAGTGAGGACCAGTAATGCAGCTGCAGGCAGGAAAATGCCAAATAAATGCAACAAAAGAAAAGATTTATACGCAATCAGTAGTTTAACTATCTCAGTTTTATTATGTTTAGAAAAATTGTCACGTAGGGGACTAAAATTTGGTTGAAGTGTAAAAGCTGTGTCAATTTGAGACAATTTATTTGGAGTTTTCCTTGTGAAAGATTTGAGGAGGGGGGGAGTAAAGAGGGAAGTCCCAGCAATGTCGAAGTGTCCTCTTTGCTTCATAATTCCTGTGATAATTCTATAAATTGGAACTGTTTGGATCCCAAGTTTTGATTCAAACCCACATTCCCATTGAAGGCTTCTATGTTGTTCATACTGACATGTGAAAGAGACAAGAAATACTTATTTTGATGTGTTATTAGCATAGGATGCCCAGGGATTATTGTGCATCAGCAACAGCTCACAATGGAAATGTGCACTGTTGGGTACAGTGTGGAACAAAGACAGGACTGGGAAAATTGGTGGGCTTGAAGTACATGGAAACTTTTGAATTCTGGACTGAGCTTAGTAGTGCAAGACATGTCAGACTGACCATGAAATAACATGGCAGCAGAGTATAGCACTTGAGAAAAAGAGATGGAGGAATTAATTTGTAGAGGGCAACATCAATGAAAATGTGCACTGGGAAAGTTCACAGCCTGATGCAAATAGGATCAATTTGTGCAGTGGGGCTTCAATGAAAATCTGTGCCTGGGGACAGAATTTGGCCTCTCTTCAGTGCTCCTTGGCTGGCTGTAGCCTTTATTTCTTTCCAGGAACTGATAGCTACTGTATTTTCACACCAGGTGGAAATGAGGTTTAACTCTGTGGTTTCTTTGGAGGAGGGGGAAAAAAAAAAAGAAAATTGGTGCAAACAAAAAGAAAAGGGTGTATAAATGTTCAAGACCTTTTTAGTTGTTGCTTGTATGTATTATTTTGTTCTGTACTTTAAACCCCTGCATCTTTAATTACAGGTATCTTGCAGAGGAAATCAAGAAAAGAGAAGGCTTCCAGCTGATTTTGGAGGCAAGTGAAAGTGGAACTGAACTTTTGTCGTTGTTGGGGCTGTTTACTGTTTGATTTTGGTTTTATTAGCTAATTTCTAAGTTGTATTCAAACTATACGATTTAATAAGCTTTATGTAAGGGAGAGGCACAGATCTGATTGAACACATAACACTCTCTGGATTCCCTGCCATCACTATTTTCCTAGCTTCGGAGCCTACGTTGCCTCAGGGAGTATAGATGGAGCAGTCTGTGTGAAAGTGAAGGCCTGGCTGCCTGTCCTTGCCAGACTTACAGATAAGAATCTGTGCTGGGTGGAAGAATATTTTCATCCTAAAAATGGACTTTTTGTCATTTTAAGTCCCATTTTTTCTTTCTTCTTAATTCTGTTTCTACATCCATCTTCCTAAAAACTACCCAAAAGTTGTGCTTTTCACCCACCTTTGCCACACTCTTCAGCTTATTGACTGTTGGTCATCTTCCCTGGGGGGGGGGAATGAGTAAAGGTGGCAGAACTAAAGAGCTCTGTTTTTCCACCTATCCCCAGCTCTTTGGTTAATGTGGCTAATATCTGGGTACAGTGACAAGATCTGTAATTTTCAGAAAGATCTACTGCATTGTTGGAGGTGTACATGTGTGAAAGCTGGGTATGTAGCAAGGGAAGAAAGAGTGCAAAAGGAGGAGGAGAAGAAATGAAGTAAATGCCCTAGATGGAGACTGAGAAACCTCAATGATGCAGATTTGGTTTGCACTTGTTGATGACATGAGCGTTCCAGGTTAGGCTAGAAGAAATATGAATATTATAAAATATTTTTAATATAATATAAGCTTCCCTTTCAAAACTGAAGGCTGATAATTGGAAAGTACTAACTGGAAAACTTTTCATGGACAGAAGAATTCTGGGCCAACAGCACATGATGGAGTTACTAAAGTGGCAAGTCTGTTAAAAACTCTCCAACCGCTGTTGTAGAGCTTAACAGAGAGTCCAGGTCTGCTGTAGGTGTGAAAGCTGTTGTGGGGAGCAGAGACCAATACTTAGTTCCTGCAGGAACAGGACACCTCGATTAAAAGTGGGATTAGAGGGAGTGCTGTAGTATGGGCTATGAGAAGGAAGTGGAGCAAGGGTTAAGAAAAGGTTTTCAAGAGTGCAGTGGTGCAATCAGTGAAAATTAAAAAGACAGACTGCTGGAAAGCATCGAGGCCCAGTTAAGCAAGCCCTTTCTGAAAGGAAGTTGGGCTTTGAGACAAGAAGGTCAGGAAGATGATCCACTGATACATACAGTGAGGGAAGTCCTGTAAAAAGAACCACTCTACAGCCTGGAAATGCAATTTGTTCTTAAGTTCTCTTGAACTCTTCTGTGGCATAATTGCTTACCTGTTTGGATAATAGCTGTGAGAAGATAACCAGAAACAGAGTGAAGCATGGCTAGGGGCACTTAAGATTTTTTCTGGAATGAATGGTATTTTCAGAGGAGGATGATGTAATTGATGTGTGAAGAGAAACTGATAATCCAGAAGGCAATATAGGTAATGGCAATATGGTAATATATGCCATCTGTCTTCTCCTGCCATCTGATTTAAAATAGTTTCAAAATAAACCCTGTAACAGCAAGTTAGTGCTTGTGCTCATGAGGAAACCACTGCCTTTTCAAGATCTTTGTGTATGTGTGTACTCTATGCCTGCTCTTTGAGGAAAGAAATGGAACTTTAGAGCTGAGCTTGATTTCATTCAGTGGCAGCAGGTGGCAAGTTT
>NW_009952263.1:2690440-2690830 GCF_000747805.2 Chaetura pelagica
CATTCTTTGAAGTGAGGTGGAAAATGATATGAGCAGTTCTCAGTACCCTTTCATGAAAGAACGTGTCTCAGCTGGTGGTCTCTCCTTGTTCAGGAGAATGGCTGGGATTATAAGAGCAGTCACATTCACAGTGGGGAAAAGAGAAGGTGTGAGCTAGCTACCAAGCTCCCTTTTAACTTCTCCTTTTTCTTTCAAACAGTATTAATGAGGATGGTGTGTGTGAGAGGGGAGAGGGGTGTGTAAATTTATAATCCATTTTGTAATCTAGACCCCAGTTAAATACTCTGTTCCAAATAACATAGTTCAGAATCGAATGAGTGTTTAAATAGGAAGTGTAGGATGGTATTAGAAAACACATCTCTTCCTCATGCTGTTGTTATCGGTACAGGT
>NW_009952263.1:2690870-2705367 GCF_000747805.2 Chaetura pelagica
TTTTCTCAACCATATATGAAATGGAAACCTCTGTATACCTTATTCTATAATGCATGATGAACAGCTATTCTTGTCAGAAGGCTTGCAGCTACATCTCTTCTGAGTTTAAAGGCAAAACTTCTCTGGAGGGAAGCAGAGATGTGAAGTCTCAGTCTGCTCAAAAGGCCTGCTAAAATCATGAACAAGATACATCCAGGATATGACATGTACCATGCAACGTGTCCTGAGATTTTTCTAAAGTATGGAAGCTGAGAAAGCCAGCAATAACTCCAGTGCTGTGCAGTGTGGTGTTTATCATACATTGTAAAAGGAGATTGGCATTGGTCAGGAGAACTAGGTTTGCAAGTGTTAAATGGTGCAAAAAACTGAGTTTGTGTCTTATGTGTGGAAAACATCACAGGAAATTTCCACTTAAAAAAACCAGAAAACTCAGAAGAAAACTTGCTCTTCTTTTTAAAATTGTTTCAGTTTTTATATCTGTAAATTACCCCTCTCTGCCTATCTTACACTTTTTTCCTAACCAAAATTTTTAATGAGCAAAAGAGAGTTAAATATTTATATTGGAAGAAAAACAGAAAAGGGAACTCCGACAGGTTTCCTTTTTCTGGCAACAGGAAGAGATATGATGCATTGAAAGCTATTCCAAATTTCAAAGAAGGGAAGCAAAAGATGAGTTGGAGGAGAAAGTTTTAATGAAAAAGGTGTAAACTCAAAGGTTTGTGGTTTATTTTTTTCTTCCCTCCCATAAAAAAATAAAGCAGAACTTTTTAATGAGCTATTTTATGTATTATTTTTTTATTTTTTACATCTCATAAGCAATCACTTGTTCTCTTGTTTAGCCGGAGTATGCAAATGTTTGCTTTTGGTACATTCCACCAAGCTTAAGAAAAATGGAGGAAGGACCTGAATTTTGGCAGAAGCTACACCAGGTGAGTGTCACATGAACTGTGTTTTCTGTAGCTTCCTGATTTATCTGTGTGCCGAATAAGAATGTGAGGTACCTTTTGACTTTGCCCACCATTAAATAGCAGAAGAATATGGATTTAATCCTTAAACAGGTGTTAATAAGATTTTTTAAGTTTGGTCTCTATTTAGACAAAGCTAATCAATTTTGCTCTTAATGGAAGTGATGTAGGGAATTTTAAGTATTCAGTTTACTATCAAAGCTGTTGGTAGATGACAGAACTGAGAGAAGAGGAGCAGTGTCTGCATTTCTTGCCTGGACAGAGTATTCATTACATGTTTCACACACTTAATGTTGTCCTTGGAACTTGCTTTGCATTATCTATGATGATCTATGATAACACAAGTGAGAAACTGTTTAAGAATACATTTCTGATGTTAAACAACCCGTAAATAACAACAGGAATACAATGGGAAAAACTTCATTGGTGAGCATTTTGGTAACTCTTTGCCATCTTGGTAGAAAATAATTAATTTCTTGAAAAAAACCAGCAGTAAAATTTTGAAGCTGCTAGTGGGGAATCAATAGTTAAGACTTAATTAAGAAGCCAGTAGATGCTGTGATATTATGTTTTACTAAATAAGCTATTCTGTGAGGAATTCAATCCCTTGTTTGCTCCTCTCTGTAGCAGCTTTGGTGTTCTGCAGTTATTTTTTCCTAGAATTTAGGGCTATAAATTCTAAACCATAGATGCATATATTACATGTACATAGATGTGTATTATATTCTTTTTGGATACTGAGGGCTAGGTGGGGGCACAACGTGTATCAGTGAGCAGATGAGATGACAGCACTGGGTCACAAAAAATAATGCTGACTTGACTTTTCCAGATAATGTCAATTTGTTCTAGCATTGCTGATGCAAACAGCATTGTCATTATATTAGTATTACATTAATCAGTACAAATATATCGCTGGGCAAGAAGAAATGCATACTGATCAGCAAGGTGTAAATGGTAACAAGATGAAGCCTGGAGAGGTTGCTGCCTTATGCCATTGATGTGTGGATGGGGTCATGTACAGTTTCTTGACTCCAGTTGCTTCCTGAATATTCCCATCATTTCACTAAAATAAGCATTAAAATGCTTTCATTCAAATTTTCTTTCTGCACAAGGTTTTAACATCAGTTATTCAGCTTAACCAGAAATCGATCTTCCTTTTTTTTTTTGACCTGCATATCTGACAATAATTACAGAAAAATATGCCTTAAAAATGCTGCGAGCAAGTAATAGATTTTACTCAACTGCTTGTTCAGCAATATTGTTCAGAATAACATGCTATCTTCTAGGGCTAGTTATGTGAGGTTTAGTGCTGGTGAAAGTTGATAAGCAAACAGGTCTGATAGGAAGTCCTAAGCAAAATAACTATGTAGGTTTTCTGCTGTACTGGCTCTTCTCCAGCTTCAATGGCCCATTTTGTGTGGAAATGTGTTGAGACTGACTGGATTGAAGCATGATACTTGAATCTGATGTCAGTCTTCTAGCTGTCCTACATAAATTGTGTTTCTTGGAAGCTTTTTTTTTTTTTTTTTCCTGGTAGGTTGTTTGTTAGAAATCCTAGGGTTTTGGACTTCAGGCATAGAATGTTCCCCTTCAGAGTCTCCAACAGGCAAAGCTGAAAGCTAATAAGAAAGAGTGGCTTGGAGGGTTTGGGTTAGCCAGCAGCTGGTCAGTTGAGTCATCAGCTGAACACTTCAGGGAATGAGAAACAACATGGTGGTGAGGAAATAAAGAACAGAATAAACAGTACATTGCTCTGTTACCCAGTGAAACTGGGAATTTTGGGCACATCCACAGTCTTAGAACACTCTCAGTTACAGCAGGAATTGGCTGTGTAATGAAACTGGTTCTCTAGACAATACAGCAAGTTTCTGGATGCAACTGGTTGGTCCAAGATGGTCCATGCCCTTAACATTTTGCAGTACTCCGAGTGCACAGCAGATGGCATATCCTGTGAGGGAAACTGTGTTACAAGGTGTTTTTCAGTGACATTATTCACAATAAAATAAAGATGTATTTCTTCTTGTAGAAACCATACAAATGGGCATTCTATGGTAATTGTGGAGCTACTATTACGTTCAATTATATATATTTGTAAGTGGTGTTATTTCGTCATTACAAACTGGACGTAGTTGCCTCTGACTTGACACTGACATAATTGATGAGATGAAAGAATAATTGCTTTGTTAGGACTGTGTGTGTCCCCTAGTGGTATTTTCACTCTTCTCCCTCTTGCAACACTTCATTAAGATATATTATGTGTCCTGCTGAGAATGATCAGTGTGTCTGTATCAGACTGTCAACAGGTCACAGTGAGAAAAGTGTAACTGGAAACTATAATCCATAAACTGAGGGGAGACATAAAAATTGCAAGCCCAGAGCACTCAGATTTTTACATTTTTTTCCATAGCTACAATAATCCATGCATATTTCTACTTGTCTTCTCTATAATCTTCTCTATAGAATTTCAAAGGTCAGCTTTCTCAGCTCATGCTGGAGTGTCTCCAGATGATGCAGAGCTGGGTGGTTGTTAACAATACTTTTTCTGGAAAGCCTCCTGGCAGCACAGAAGGTACTAGGGCCCAAGGAAAGGTTTGAAGAGATGCATCTGAGACTATTGCCATGTTTTTGCTAACCCACACAACCAGCCATCTCTTGAGCATTGTGGATCAGCTTGTAGTTTGCTCAGACCCAGTGTGGTCTAAAAAACTGAGGGGAGACACAGAAGTAACCATTTTGAATGCAGCCTTCCTCTTGCAGGAGCCTGGTTTTGCCAAAGAGTCCTGGAATGTAACTCTAGGTGTAATACTGCATATGGGCCACTGCTGAGTAAAGAAGGCTGATGGCATATTGCTAAATACCACTTTAGAACTCAAAATTGAAGTTTAAAAAGTGTCAGTGGGTTCCTGATAGGCCTTTTATGCTTTACTAAACTTTGCCTGGTCTGTAATTGTTATCAACATATGCTGGAGTATCTGATTTCCAGTGATTCAGTAAAGCTTTTATACACAGTTGTTAGTTCCAATTGCTCAAAGGTCTAGCATCTCAGTCTCAGATGCAACTTCTGCGGTGTGTTTGGGATATTTTTTTGTTCTGTTTGCTTCCTACTCTCTTGTGTTTTTTTGGCCAAATAATACAAAATGTATTGGCTGCATTAGAAGGTTCAGGATATAATTTCATAGTAAAGCCTATATAGCTTGGAATGTGATTTTTGCCCCTTCTCTCTCCCTCTCTTAGTAAAAGGTAACTTTATTGCTGCCTTTCCCCCCAGCTTAAGAGAAGAATATAGCTGTGTGCTATCTGAAGGCATATTTGTAAAACAGCCTGTCATGCTGACTGGTGTTGTGATACATTTCTATAATGAGAGGTTTCATATCAAAGAAGAAATGTAAGAAGGCTGAGGTGGTGTTGCCTTGGCAACCTCTGAATCTTGTGGTCTTTGTGGTATAAATCAAACACTAATCAAGGACCCGATTCCGTAATCTTTATGTACCCAAAATTTCTACTGAATATGGTGTGAGGTTAGAATTGGAAGGGGAAACAACCTCCAGTTGGTTATATTAAGAATATTTGCCCTCGTATTTTGGAAGGACAAGAGAAAAATGGCATAGATTATATAAACAACATTAAATGCAGTGAGCCTGGGTTTATGCACAAGAAAGGACCCTAGCATATCTCTGCAAGTGTATTTTCACTTGGGATTTGTGTGCAAAATGCTGTTACTTGAATGCTTGGCATCCTTGTGTACTGCAAGTTTCTCTTACACTTGAACAAGAAAACAATTAAATGATATTTTAATGTGTGTGTTTGTTTGAAGAATAACGGTAGAGACGTGTTTCTTTGAACTTTGCTTACAGGAGTAATTTTTGTGGTAACAAGTAGCCTACTGACTCTAGCATCTAGCTTGGTTTGACATGAGTTTCTGTGGAGGGCCACATCAAATAACAGGAAAATTGATGCTAAGATTTACACAGAACTGTATGGAAGTTAGATTGGTTAAATCTTTGTGACTGACAGATTCGGAGCTGTTCATCAGTCATTTGTAAATACTGTATGTTGATCTAATTGTTTCTGATCCCATGTGCTTTCTTGTTGCATTAGAATAACTTAAAGGGGTAGAAATGTGTTTGGAAAAGAACAGAAAGAAAACGAGTCAGTGAAGTTCCCGGTTGTTGTGTTGTTGGTTTTTTTTTGCCAACATGGGAGGATTGTTAAGAGATGGTGCCATTCCTTAACCTTTTTACTTTCTCTTAAAGAAACCTACATATCTGTTGTGGATATCAAGAAACAAAAATCTACAAGTAGAAGAGATTGCTTTGGCAGGTCTAGAAGACAGACTGTCCAGGGGCATGGATTCTCGTTTCAGGGAAACAGATAGGGACCTCCAAAGGGGTTGTCTGAAAAAAATTTGTTCATCAGGAAGAACTTCAGGGTCAAAAAATGTTCCAGAACCGTTCTGTATAACTTGAGGCACTTAGCCAAGGAAGCTACTTGAAGAGCTGGCACGGTTTCCCTCTGTCTTGAATGTGGAGAAGGAGAAGGGGAACTCTCAGACCATGACTTAGGCAGCCTAATGTCAGAACAACCCTTGAGAAAGACATGTCTGTCTTCATTATTCAGAAGGGGAACCTTAGGGATGCCAGGAACCCAGCTCTGTTACCTTAGTTAATAAATTCAAGTATAAAGAAACCAACACTAAACCCAGAGTGTGCTGTGGAACAGTCACACTACAAGGACCTTGGGGGGGAGGGGCACAATAAGCCAACCAACCATAAAATGAGTAATACAGTAATAACCAGGACTTACCTTGTAGTGTGACCATTCCTCAGCAGAGGGTGTTGCTCAGAAAGTTAATAATACAATAAGCAGTCACTTATTAAAGTAACAACATCTCTTATTTTGCAACTAGTAGTACATAATATACAGTAGCAGATGAATAAAGTCTTTATAGTTTAGTTGCATATAAATGACTGTTATTGTTGAGCAGAGAGATCTGAGCTCTGATAAATGAGAAGGAACAGTACAGTGGAATATAATAGCAGAGAAAAATTATAGCAGTGTTTCAGTACCTCGTTAATGAGGGATTTGCACAGTTTCTCTTTTTAATGTTTTGTTTTTTTTTCTGCAGTTTTATATAACTCATCAGTACAAATGTGTCTGTAAATGTTAATTAAAAAAAGACATTTAGCATGACTTTGTTTTAAATGTGTCCTCCATAGATTTGAGTTGTAAGAACACAAAATAACATGCTTTTAAAAGATTTGTTAATTCAAAATAGAATACTGCAGTTTCTGACTGCATATCTGCAAATAACCACAATTTATATCTTTGTTCTCTGTTACATTTATTCTTGCATGATTGTTGAGATAGTAGTGCTAGACTAAAGGACAAAATTCACTGTTAGTCTTCATGAGGAGTAGTAGGGATAAATGCATTATACATTGATGGTGTCTACCTCAGCTTAGCATTGGACCCAGGTGCCAGCTACACTTCAGTATATATTTTGCATTGGCAGGTTTGTATGCTAGCTTAACTCTCAGCCACATATTGTACTTTGAGAGACTGACCTAATCTCACACTAGCTCTTTCATGGGATGATTAGCATATGTGTATGGGAATAGAATGGAGGTATAATTGTACGACTATATTGTAACCTACAGTAGATGTAATAAGAGAAGGCAAAGATGTGAACTGCATCCAGCCCATGCTTTCTGTAATAGTCCTAAGTAGTATTTTAGCAATTTGTTATATGTCAAGTGTAGAGATTTCTGTTTTAGCTCTCTGCTTAGCCCCCCTTCCAGACTGGCTTTTTAGTTGTGAGTACTACCAGTTGTGCTCCACTTAAAAGCAGTTCTATTCATGCAGAAATCTTTACCATTTTTTGGTCAGTGATACTGTTTCAATTGAGGGAATAGGCAATAATCAACACCACTAAGTTACCTTCCACTTAATTTTAACTATCTAAGTTTTGCCTTTTGGAAAGCTAACTATTTTATTCTACCCTTCAGTCCCTTCACAGACTTGTAGTATCAGCTGGTATCTTGAACTGACAATGTTTAGATCCCATTCAGCAATAATAACATCTGACAGCAAAACATCTCTATTGTAAGATCACTGTTACCCAGCTGTTAAAACTACCCCTCAATTTTCAGAACAAAGAAACCCAAATGGTTTTGCTGTTATGTGTTTACTAGATGAGAATGCAGGGCAAGTTTTGTAAGAGAGTTCACATTGAGCTGGGCATGTTCAAGACCCACTGGGTCCCTAGTACTCAGCCTACAGAAAGGATGGAAGTCATGGGGAGTCTGCTGCAGCTCTGTATGTTGCATTCATGCTGAACAAAGGATTTGCCTCCCCTGAGCCACCTGTAGAGCAAGATTGCTTAGATCTCCAGAAGTGAAGTAGGCTTCACACTAGTTGTTTCTTGCTTAAAATCCTTTTGAGGAAAATGGAGGGTTTAATCATTTCTCCATGTGATAGTACACATAATGGCATGAAATGAAGCTGGGGGTGGATAGAGAAAGTGTAGAAAAATACTGGCAGGAAATAAAATAAGGAGAGACTGATAAATTCAAAGTAAAGGAGCAAACTTGTAGAGAGACAAAAGCAAGTTGTATTTTCATCATAATACGTAATGCTCTGTGGAAGTACCTAGCTAGCTCAGGTACTAGGAGCAGTATGGCCATGCATAAGTATGTACATGATGCAGTTTAAGAAGTATCTCACTAGGACTAGCTAACATGACCTGAAAAGAGGTTGTAGAGAGGTAAGTGCTGGTCTCTTCTCACAACTGACAAGCAATAGCATGAAAGGAAACCACCTCAAGTTGTATTGGGGAGGTTTAGGCTGGAAATTCGGAAAAATTCCTTCACAGAAAGGGCTGTCAAGAACTGGAACAGACTGCCCAGGGAAGCAATGGAGTTGCCATCCCTTGACGTGTTTAAAAGTAGTGTAGGTGTGCTGCTTAGGGACATGGTTTAGCAGTGAGCTTGGTGGAGTTAGGTTTATGATGGGACTTGATGATCTTAAAGGTCTTTTCTAACCTAAATGGTTATATGATTCTATGATCCTGTTCTTTCAGGAAGCAAACAAAAGGCTTAGGATAGTGGGGTATGTTCTGTGTAGATGTACTCTCTTTTTACAGGGGAAGCATACGTTCCACTTGTCCAATGTCTTAGAGGTTTTGTGTACTGCCCCGTTAAAACCTGAAGGTCATTCTAACTTTCAGTTTAGATATAGAAAACAAACAAGCTGATTTCAAGCCTTTGCACTGTAAAAGCTCCACACATAATAAATCTTTCAGTTTACTTATAGGAATAATCTAAAAAGCCTTATTTTCTAACTGAAAGATCACAGAAACAAAGGCCTGAGGATTCAGTGGGACTGCATTCTGTGCTTTGTTGCCACAGATTCGATTGACTAAAGGGTCCTTGAGCACTCCAGAAGCACTTCTTGCTATTTTCATGTAAACAAAGGCAGTACTATTTAATTTATATGTTTTTCAAATAGATACAGCATGTTACCTTGTTACAAATCTTACTGCTTGTAGAAGGACCAAGAGGGAAAACTAAACTCCATTTATTTTCCAGAAAAGAAAACTTTGGGGTGGATTAAGTGGAAGTGGCACAGTTCTTATAGTAGGCGGTAGGGACAGTAGGCAATTGGTGACACACTTCAGAAAATTGTTCTCTTTGTGCTTGTGAAGAATTGAAAAAGTAAGAAAGATACCTAAGTGCTTCTAATTTGGAGAGAATCATCATCTTAATAAAAGGGTTATATGAAGATAAAACTGCAGCATTGGAATGGTTTATTCTACTATGAAAGACTAAGGTAAAAAAGAAAAATAAGTATCGTTGCTGAAAGCACAAGAATAATTTTACGTTTTATGTTATTATTAGCCTATTCTTATGCTAATAGGTAAAAACAGCTAATCTGAAAACAAAGTCAACTCTGTTATTTTTAAGAGAAAACATTAAACTATTTTTGGAGTATAGGAAGCCAAAGGGAATTTAAATTTAATCTACCTATTTAACCCTTGATACACATTTGAAAGGCAGGCATATTAAAGATGAATTACCAATATTATACAGATAAAATAAGCAAAAAAAAGAAGCATGATGTGAGAATTGATCATGTTTTTTTGCATTAAGAGCATTTCAACATGTCATCTTCATTTTTACCTCTCATCATTTTCCAATAGTATAATAAAAATAAGCACTTCTTTTGAATCATGTTGTCATGTCAAAAATACAGTATTATATTTTTGTTCATTACTGCTATAGAAAGGAAAAGACATATTTTCTAATGCAAGACTGTGAGACCTTTCAGAATTGTTCAGATACACTTTTTGAATATAAATGTGTGTGCTCTCATGCATACACGTGTATATAATTATGCATTTATGTCTTGGGGTCTTGTAAAAGAAAATTATTCCTGAAAAGGGAGAAGATAGAATGAAGTCTAATATTACTGAAGTAACTGGATTATTTTAAAGCCTTGTTAACTGAATAAGAGAACAGTTGAGGTTGAAAGGGACTTCTGAAGGCCACCTTTTCCAAGACCCCTGCTCAAGCAAGGCTATGTTGAGCTGGTTGCCTAGAGCTATACCCAGACAGCTTTCGACTGTCTCCAAAGTTGGAGACTTCACAACCATTGGGCAAACTGTGCTGATGCTTGGTCACTCTGACAGTGAAAAAAGTGCTTTCTGATGTTCAGAAGGAACTTCCTGAGTTTGTGACCTTTGCTTCTGGTCTTGTCACTGGGCACCACTGGAAAGAGTCTAGTTCCCTCTCTTTCAATCCCTTCAGGTTACCTCTCTGCACAAGCCTTATCTTCTAGGCTGAACAGTGCCAGGTCTCTCAACTTTCCCTCATAGGAGAGACACTCCAGTCCCTTTGTCATCTTTATGGCCCTTCATTGAACTTTCTTCAGTGTATCTGTCTCTCTCTTGTGCTGGGCAGTGCAGAACTGGACACAGTATTCCAGGTGTGGCCTCACCATTGCCAAGCAGAGGGGGAGAAGCAACTCCCTCAACCTGCTACTAATACAGTCCAGACTAGACAAGCTGCCTTTGTGGCAAGGACACATTGCTGTCTCACATTCAACTTGGTGTCCACCAGACCCCCTATGTCCTTTTCTGCCAAAATGCTTTCCGGCTGGGTGGCCCCCAGCATTGGCAACCCCTGTTGGTGCCTGGGGTTGATCCTCCCCAGGTGCAGGATTTGGCATTTCCCTTTGGACTTCTCCATTTCTCCAGCTTCTACTGCATGCATGTTCCAGTTTCTCTTAAACATGGTCAACAAACAAACCCACAACCCTACAAAAGAAAGTGCGCTCTTATTCGTCACAAATATATGCTTTCCAAGAAATGGGGACCTCTGTATCTAAAGTTTATTCTTTAATAAAAATACAGTAACTTATTTAGAATCAAATATTTTCCATTCTGACCTATGGCAAAGTGCTTTATTCTTGATATATTTTGTTGGTTTTAGCTAGTGCATTCAAATTCCTGACTGCCTAGTACTTGTTTGCCCAAACAGCATGTATTTTCCTCTGCTTAAATAGGACTAATTACTCTTTCTTTGCTACATTTTGGAGTTAGAACATATTGACTAGTATTTTAAATGGCCTTTTGTGCCTGCATGCAAAGAGAACTGCTTTCAATAAGAAAGCAGAATTTGAAGACACTCAACACAGTTTATTTAGTTCTGGTTGACTCTATTGACTATGTTCCTACAAAGCAGCACATTGCTTCTGCTTATCTGTGCACCTCTTCATTATGCTCAGTGCCATATGTACATTAATAACCAATGATGGAAGAAAAAAAAGTTTGAGTTACAGGCTGAACTCCAAACTAGAGCTTTTCTGAAAGTGTCATAGATCATGCTTAATAGCCTGTGGATCAAAATGAAACCCAATATACATCACAGGGGAACTCAATAATTGAAACATCCCAGGAATGTCTAAGTACTGCAGTCCTGAGGTCACTAGAAGCTTCATTCTGTGCTCAGTTTTTACCTGTATAAAAGCTGTCTCATCCTGCCATCATCTTTTCTTTTTGTACCAAACAATAATAATATTTTAGTGCACTTAAATTATTTTATCTGGCATTTTAGGGAATAATGAACTCTTTTTTTCTTCTGCCTCCACCTCCTAATTTTCTGGGAAATGAGAAAAACATTCAGAGGTATTAGCATTTCAGAGTGTCTCCAGTACACTCGACTCAGAGCTGTCTCCTCTCTGTGCTGGGGGGCTGCAGAATGGTCCCACAGGAGCACTGAATATGTTCTCTTGGTCTGTGAAGCTGGTCTGTGCACCAGCTCTGAGTTTCCTCCTTTCAGGTGAGAAGGCCTGGGGGGCTCTCTGAAGTATCCTAACTGGTCCCTTAGTGATGAAAACGCAATAACTTGCAACCCTGGGGCTGCACAGGGTATTGCATGGGTATGGGGGGCATGTACAGTCTTGTCTCGGGAAGTGGCAGTCACAGAAGGGTTGTGTGGATTAGGTGCTCTGGTGGTTTGCACAGGGGATGTATTATATTCCTATGTGAAGGAGGTGGAAGGACAGTTGAATTTTGCAGCATCCTACTGACAGAAAAAAAGCTTGGAATGAAACTGTACAAATCTGGTCAAATTGAGGCCCTTGGGCCTTTCTTGAGTTGTGGTCACAGGGCTCTTGTTCCAGGGCTGCATTGTGTGACTGTAACAGAACTGGGCTGGTGTGGGGCTAGCTGGCTGATCCAGAGTCCTGGGGTTTAGAGGGGTAATGAAGCAGTTGTGCAGCCCAGATCAGTCCCCTCTGATGTGGGGTGGGTGGTGGGGCTCATTGAGGACCATCATTGTTTCACCACATTGTTTTACCTTGTGCCTTTCAGCTGCTCCTACAGCTGCCCTTCCTGCAACTGTTCTCCCCATTCCTGTGGGGATTTTCGTATGCAGTTCAGAGGATCAGGGCTTTTGTCTTTTGTGATCTCCAGTTTAAACTGTATGGGGATGATGACCAAGGAATACAAATGAGGAAGTAACAGATGATTTTTAGGGAAGCACTTGCAGTGAGCATTTTAGTGTTCACTAGGGTTTGATGAGGTGACTGCTCACTGGAGCCACTGGTTTGACACATGATGGTTATATATATTCCTTAACCTTGATATTTCAATGCTGAAGGATATGTATAGAATAAAAGTAACATCTTCCCCTCCTGTTGGCCCTTTGCACAGGACAGATCTTGTTGACAGTGAAAGCAATGAACACAGCCAAGCAAAAAATATTTTCAGCAGTTATTTAATTGTTAGTGCATGATTTTTCTTGCTCTTTTACACAATGAAACTGCAATGTGGCATGGAAGCCACTGCTTTTTGGCTGGCACCTTTTGAGCGCAGCCTCTCGATCTGCAAGGTTGTAGTTAACAGGAGCTTCCCTGAATGCTTTAAATATTGTATGAAGATTCTTGAGTATCAGAAATTTCAGATGGGCTAAATGACACTCTCATCAATGAATAATGAGCGCTAGTGTGATCTGTTGGTTGTGGCCTTTTAAATGAGCTGTTCTATACTACACATTGAAGTTTCCTCTACTTACAAATCTTTCTAGTGGCAACTTGACCATCCTGCCCTGCCCTGTGGTTTCTAAATGAACTGTTTTCTAGCATTCTGCTTGTTTTGTCATGTTTAATAAATAACAGCAGTGAACTGGTTGTGCTGCAATAATAGTGGTTACAAAATAAATAGCACAATGTTTTTTTGGTCATTTTATGGGGAATTGGACTGAAGGAAAACAAAATCTATGAGTTTTGCTCTTAATTAATGGATCCTTTCAGCATGAGTTACTATGTATTTGATGGAAAACAAGATAAGATATCTTTCTGCCTTATCAGTCAGAAAACAGAAGCTGCTTAACAGTATAAGCCTTTAGTTTTCCTCACAGGAAAAGTAAACTCTTACTGTTGTCTGAAACATGGATGACAATTTCAACACTAGTTCAGCCTATCTGGGGAAATATTTAATGGTATTTGTAACATCAGGTATGAGTGAGGAAATCCCATGTCACACGAATTTCAGAGGCTATGGGCATTAGGGCATATGCAGTATTTCTATAAAAATTTACAAACATTCCTGGATTACAAATATTTGGTGAAAGAATTCTATCGTGGTTGTTTTAGGATACAAATGAAACAATTTTACCTTTACAATTCTGCTGATGTTGGACAGCTTATGTAGATTATGTGGAAGAGCAGCAATGCATTCAAGTGTCCTTACTTTGCTCCTGGTGGTCCAAAAGATGCATTTCAGAGTGCACCAGAATAGGGGTGCAAGTAGGCCAGAGGAAAAGGTGCTGTCTGCCACTGAGGAGCAGGAAGCTCTTGGACTTGCCTTTCCATTTTTCTGTCTCTCTGCCCTCTCCTGCTGCTTCCCGCAGCGGCAGCTCTTCACCAGCACAGAGTTCGTGCTCTTACTCTCTGAACAGACCATGTGTGCTGGGAAAGACGTGTCTGAACAGGGGATGCAGTTCTTCACTTTGCCTCTTTTTGGCCGACCAGATGAGCCAGCTGCAGCCAGTCCAGAGACCTGTGGGAAGGTATTAGCTGGCTTTATCTTTTTCCCTTGAGAGTACATTTAAACTGAATTGTGTCTGCCCGACATCATCCAGAAAGGTATCTATTCTTAACTGGAAAATATAAAGGAATAGTAAACCTACCATTTTCCTTGGCACCTTCTTTCAATGGCTAATTAGCTTTTCTGTATAAAAGGGGATTGATTGAGAAGGGATGAAAAAAGGCTATTTTTTCTTTCTCACATCCTCATAAGTCACCTCACATCCTTTTATTTATGAACTAAATATATTCACATCTTTAAGTCTTCATTAGCCATTGAATAATTTCTGTGACTGTCATCAGCATCCTTCAAGTTTTTAATTTTTGTTTAAAAAAAAAAATTGAACTTCTGAACTACACAATGTTTCCAGCACCTGAATTTCCACTACTGCACACAGAGATAAAATTACCTCCTTAATACCAGTGCACTTGTTTATAAAATCATGGATCATATTGCCTTTTTAATTTTTATCCTACTGTATTTCTATGGGAGCTCAAGCTGATGAGGCTTTGTAAAATATATATATTGTGATGATGAATGCTGAAATTAAAGCTTCTCTTGTGTGTATAAATGACTACTTAAAAAACAAAAGAAACTGTCAAAACAATTTGTGGGTTTTTTTCCCATTGGCCCATAGAAAACAGGCTGACATCCCAGATTAACCAGCTCTCCTAGGACCTGGGTATCTGTGTTTAAGAGCAGCCCTGACTATTTTAAAGTATCCGCATAAATGACCTAATTACGAAACATTGTAGTCTGTTTCTTGACAGAATTTTTTAAAGCTGATTTTGGCTCTGATGTAGAGTGAAAATAATTGTAGAGAACTCAATTTCTTGCCAGTAAGGATTCTCAGTTTCTGATTTGTGACCTGGAAGCTCATACAAATTTTATTTCGTTGTTGACAGCTACAGTCTTTCAGAGTTGCTGTTTTTAAGTAGTCATCCAT
>NW_009952263.1:2705407-2707597 GCF_000747805.2 Chaetura pelagica
TTAGGATAGGTTTTGAGCACTCCAGGTCTTTCTTTCTCTGTTTTCTCCCTTTGTGAGTGTCTCACTCACAAATGATATCAGCTGTCATTTATTGACTTCCAGAAAATCAACAAAGGGGATTAGCACCAAGGCTAATCCTGACCTCTGTGGAGCCTCACTAGCAGCAACATTTGATTGATGCCCGATTTGCTGCCTGTGGAGATATGCTAGTTATCCAAATCTTGCTTAGTTTTACTGCTATTGTGTGGTCCTAATTTTTTTGTGCTGTTGCTGTGTGAATTGTTCCTGCTATTTTTCATCTAAATGGCTTGTGTAAGCTTTCTTATTAATGTTCTACATGGAAGTAAATCATCAGGAAAACTTGTAATATCAGCAAAATAATCAAAGCATGCTGGGACATGCTGGCCCCAAAAAGAGGTGTTTGGCAAAGATATAAATGTAACTGAACACGCAAGATGAAATTTTAAACCTTTTTTTATCAATTTCAGAATTACTATGTACTCTTAGCCTTTAATTGATTTAAAATTAAATTTGGGAAAACTTTTTTTTTTTAAACTTTATGTTCATATTGGCTTAAGCATCCTAATTTCACTAAGTCTATCTCCTTATCACTTCTAATACTGGTGTTTGTGTTCTGAAAGTTACATGGTATCCAAAAAATTATCCAAAGATTTGGTGAGCCTTTTTTAATCTTGGGTACATGTCATCCAGGCCTGTACATCTAAGAAATTGTCCTCAGTAGATCTTTAACTTTCTAATAACTGCTGATGGCTCGGAAGGTTCATCAGGTTTGTGGTAGGAATCCCTCCATGCAGCAACTGAAAGCTTATTGAACACTTGCCTTGCCTGCATTTTTAATGATTAAACATAGGTAGGGCTTCACTCGTCCCTAATGTACACCTCAAAGTATTTTGTCTTTCCTTAGCCTTGTCAATCAAGGATTTCTTTTCCTTCTGATAAATTTTGTCTATGTCACATTTGTATTGATTTCTATCAGATCCATTTCCCCCTTTCAACTTGTTAAATATTCCTTTGCTATCTTCTCTTTGCCAATAAACCAGGATGGGATTTTAGATAAAGCTGTCTTCTTTCTTGATTGAAGGACTGCAGCTTTTGGCCATCTAATCTCTTCTTGAAGAGCTTTAAGCTTTCATCTATGTTTTCCACCTGAAGTTTTTTGGAAATTAAGTCTTTTGACACACCCTTTGTGACTTGAACCATCCTTTTCCTTTGGCTGCAGTGAGTATAGTCAGATTGGGATCAGGTCACAGAGGGAAGCGCTGATTTACAGAGCAATGATTGATTTCTCTGTGCCATGATATGGAGGGAAATGAAGATGTATCATACCTGCTGGTGAGTTGGGACAGGATGCATTGCTGTGCAAAACTGGTTGTTGGATGTGATGGGGACTGCGTGGACATGCAAGGTCAGCGTGTGCAACGATGGGACGCGGCAAATGGGAAAGCAAGGGAAGGCACAGCCAGGGCTGGGTATGCATGTGTCTCAGCTGCTTGAATGATGTCTCATTTCAATTAGCGTAATGCAGTCATCTACAGAGACCTTGGATATGTAGCATCTGTGCTTGTGACTCGGGTTCATTTTGGCAATCAAGAGTAGCTGTGAGGTAGTTGTGCTGACCTGGGGGGCTCACTGCTCAAGCTCCCAAAGCGCTTGGCTGGAGGTGCTTGGGGGTGTTGGTCAGTGCTTGGCTGTGGGACATGGGTCGTGCCCTGCCTGTCCAACTCTGGAAGCTACGGAGGGGAAATCTGCAGTGCCTGCAGCTGAGTCAGGGCTCATAACGCGGGTCCAGCTGGATGAAATGTTTATCCTGCGCTTGGGTATTACAACTGAAACACATTTTTTTTTCCCATAGAGGTTTTTAAACCGTAGCTGATAGTAAAGCAAGGTGACCATCGGGGGGCACCAGAACAACAGCGATGGGTTGGAACTGCTAATTAGTGCAAACGCTGTTGGTGTCTGTTTGGTGCAGTCAGGAAAAAAACCCTGCGTTTGAGGAGAAGAAATTTCTTCCAGTTCTTAAATCAACATCATTTCCTTAGTAATAGTGCCAGCTCTATTTCGGAGGCATGAACTGTTAAAGAATAAACTAGAGCAATCATGAATTATCGTCTCCTCTTCAAGCGGCACTGGATTTTTTCCCCCCTTTTTCCCTTTTTGTTCCCCCCCCCC
>NW_009952263.1:2707857-2726497 GCF_000747805.2 Chaetura pelagica
CCCTTTCTTCCCTGCCCCTTTCTTCCCCCCCCTTTTCTTTCCCCTTTTTCCCCCAATTCTTTTTAAGAAACTATGTATAGCTTACAAGGTTTAGACTATAAAGTTAGTTTGGGTTAGATATTTTGAGTAATTATCACTCAGAAGTCAGCATCTAATAAAACATGAAATATTCCTTGTTAAGGTTTTGCAGGTTTCTCCTTCCTTGGCATTTGAATGACCTATTTGGGGTCTCAGCCCAGTAATGTCTGAGGAGTCAGTATACAGCTTTAACAGCAGTTGAGTGTTGGATTTTGTTCCATTGTTTGTGTGTGTTGGTTTGCTTGTTTGTTTTGGGTTTTTTCTGAGTGACAATTCATCTGATGGCCTAAATTTCGGGGATACCTGAAGACATTCCTTTTGGTTAGTTGCTTTGTGTGGATTTTAGCATGGGTACATATGGTAGGTATAACAGAGACTATAGTCTACTGGTAAGTCATGATGTCAAAGTATCCTTGCCTGTTCCTTGACCTGACCTCATAAGAAAAGGGAGACGATTTCATTTAAAAAAAGACTTTTCAGCTGTCTGCAGGCAAATGCTTCTTCCAAGTGTGCCTTCCCTAACCTCCAGAAATTCCTCCTGCTAATCTCTTATGGAAATTTACACTGTTATTATTTAATATTGAAGGGATTACTCTGATTCAGTAAAAACATATTTTCTGTTTTCTTTTAGCTTTTTAAGTACCTCAGCTTGAAGATATTGAGTTCCTGTGTGTCGAGTCACAGCATGTTTTCTGAAAGGCAGGGGTACTTTTTTAACCACTGGTGTTGGAAAACATTGTCCCAGTTATTCTGAGCCTGTAATGATAAAAATCTATAGATGTCAGGGACTTTCACCCCCATTGGTATTGGTGGTCTTAATTTTATGAGTTATCTTACTGTTTTACTGGCTTCAAAGTCCCCATCACATGGATGAATGTCGAAGCACAACCAGAATGTGACTTTTAGTCATTACACACACAACCAATTCTTGTATGTGAAAAATTTTGCAAATAGTATTTCTGACAGTCTTGATTAAAAATCAGAAACAATGAAACAAAATAAACATCTGGTCACCTAGAAAAGGCACAGAGATATGATTAAAAGACTCCTTGCCTGGCACCGTGTTGCTTTTTCTCACTGTGTAATTTGGCCTGAAAAAAATACTACTTCTCTATGCAGGTCTTGCCTTCATTGCATCCCTAGACCATCACAAACACAACACTAGTAGAAAACGTTGTCGTTATGAAACATCTGGCTTTCATCTGTCAGCTAGAGGCATCTGGAAATTCATGCTTTTTAAAGTTCACTAAGTCTGTCTGAGGTGTTCTAAAAATGATGAAAAGACCTGTTAGTCCTACTGTCTCTTGACTTTAAATCAGGAAGTCACTCCTTAAATTCGTGCAATTCCTGTATTCATACACTAGATGGTGATCAAAAGCAGCCCAAGCTGTGTGCTCTCTTACCGAAGTCTCAGTTGACAGTGGAAAATAAATGTACATGAGACTGTTTTTCCTGCCAAGCTTTTAAACTTTTTTTTTCCTCTGTCCCTGAGTGATTAATCTATTTAGCAGAACTCTCTTAAAGATTAAGGTAGAAACAAAAATGTTTAGTGGTGCTGCTAAATTCATATATACTGTTGGAATCAGTTATTTGATGAGCTCTTCCGTGTGTGTAATAAAAAAATATTCATAAAATACTCCATAACTTCAAGTTGGGATTAGCATAGTTTATACAATACAGAAATTCAAACATACCAGCATCTTAAAATAGTTGTTATGGGCTGAAAACCAGTCCCTGAATGTATAAATTGATTATTGATGGTTAGTACAAGGTGTTAATGGAGAAGGGGGAGCACTACTTCAAAGGCATGATTTCAGATTTTTATAAGATTCAAAACAAACCAAGAAGAAATAATTTCCCTACTGCCCACCCTGAAATGATAAAAGCTGTTCTAATCCTGTTCCTTGGAATCATACTAGCTTCAAAGGGTAAAACTACATGATGTATTTTTGATTCTGTAACTGGAAAAATTAATTGCACTGAAAAGAATCAGTCAAAAATATTCCTTTTACTAAAAAATTAAAGTATCATTTTCAGGCATGGAGGCTGATAGATGGATTTAGACAGATTAGGGACATGGGGAAAGATACTCACAATACTGTGTAGAGAAACGGTCGGTAGAAAATATTCAGATAGTAGAAGGGGAATGTACAACACATGGGACTGTACTATAGCTATTATGAGCTAATAACATAGTTGAAATAAACAGTTGAAAGAAGGAGGGTGTCACATAAATAGTAAGTCTTAATAGCTAGGAGCCTTTTTTTGTCCTCTGTGTACATTGGTAAGTAAGGCAGCAGAAGCCTGCCTCAGGACTCAATGTCTCTGAGCCACTCTTGTGCACACATCCTTCCTCATCCTTCCTCAAGCAGAGTTGAAAGCTGGTAGAACCAGCCCTTTTGCTGCTCCAGTGGTCCCACAGGAGATGGCTATGGCAAAACACTGGGCTGTGAAACCACCTTCATGTTGTTGAGAGATGGAGGAGATCTGGCAGTAAGGTTTAAATTAGGCTTAAATTGAGAGTCCTCTTTTTTGCTTCCTGATCATAACACAGACGCTCAATGCTGAGGCCTTATCCCAGAAGCTGGATAAAGAGATTTCCCTTGGGTAATAATCTCAAGTTAAATATTTGTAACTCTTTGCAACTTCTATGAGGCAGGCATTGAAAGCAGAGGTCATCAGTGTTTAGGAAGCTGGATAACAGTTAAGTAAGTATCTGCTCACAGGCAATTGTGGAGTTAAAAAGAGCAAAAGGAAATTGGATGCAGCTACAACATGTTTTACACTGGTGATCCATGTAACGATGGGGAACTGCACAGAAAAGCAAGATTCCAGACAACTGAGTTGATGATATGATTCATACACTGACTTTTTAGCTCAGCACTCAGCCTGGTTATAATGAGAATCATCTGAGGGAAGTAAAATAACAACAGTGTGAAGCTTGTAGGAGGGCAGTAGTGTGTAGCCATGCTAGCTGTGGAGAGTCAAATGCTCTGTAGCACATTGGAGAGATGGAAGTTGTGCCACGTACTAGATGGGATGTTTAGTTTGGTTTGGTTTTGTGTTTGTGTTTTCTTGGAGGAATCCAATGCAAGTCTGATTTTGTTCTCAGTTGCTCTGACACAGCTGCATGTATACACTTGCAAGCATGTAGTATACACATGCAAATAATGCGTATACTTAAAAAAAAAATGGATCTGTGCCTGAACATATAGCCAGCTTGGCAGCAGTGCACCGAAAGGATTTGTATGCACTGGATTTATAAAAACTGGCTCTGAACATATGATAGGAAGTAGCATCAAGAGAGTAAAGGCACACTCTTATGGTGTTAGCACGTATTGTCACAAATGTTCTTAGTTAAAGATGGCTCTTCCTCAAACAGGATCAGAACTGCAAGCCTCACATTGTCTCATTTCATGCATCTTAAGTTTCTGAGCTCAGAGAACTTAACATATGATAGGATAATGAGGGAAAAGTATCTGTGGATTTAATGTTAGTCTGAAGTTCCATTTCAAGTTCAAGTCAGATGAAGCCAGATGAAACTCCACCCCAAAGGCAGAGTTTTCTCATTATCAGTATGTGTGTGTGGGACCAGTGGGATGCTCCTGGGATCAAATGAGTCCTTGTATAGAAAATTATTCAAAGCATATGTCCCCACAATTTCAGTGAAAATTGTCCAGAAAATTGCCCAGAGAAGATTTTAAAGCAGTAGGAATTCAATACAGTTTCAGACAGTGGCTGAATTTGGGTGTCCTCAAGACCCAGGCGCTTCCTCCTTTTCCAGCCCAATAGATAGGAGGCCATTGTGGTTTCCTGTCCCAAAGTCCATTGACTACACACAGTAGGTTCACACATGCAAATGCACACACACACAAAATGCCATATACACACAGCTGGCCGCACAGATCAATACAGTGAGCTGTCTCTTTACTGGCAGCCTCATAAACACATACAATGGTCATACAGATATTAACAGTATGAACCACCCAATTCTCTTTGGCTGATAAGGATTGAAATGGGGGTTAAATATATGCACATTATAGTCTCTCTGTTAGCTAGTTTTAGATATTGACTCTGTCCGGCTGCTGGCACCTTCATCTCAAACAAAGACTCTACTCAGACCTCTAATCCTGCTATCTGGCTCTTCTATCTTGAAGTTCATTAGTGTTCACACATCCACAAATAAGAAAAAAATAATAACAATATAGGATAGTTTGCTTTGATAAATTACAGGATTCAGATAGGTGAGTGTACTGACCTGTAACAGACCTACAAACTGTATCTGACTGCTCTGTTTATCTTTTCCCCACACTTGTTCCTCCCTAATCCACCTTGACCTACCCAATCCACCTCTCTCTGTCCATACTTTTGGTCCTTCACCTAAGGATACCTTAATACATTTTCTACAGTCTGAAAATTTTGTCTCTTCTGTATCCCACAGTAAGTACTGTACCCCTCCCCTGCCACTCGTGAGAGTTTTTCTTTTATTTCTCTTAGTGGGTTTCACACAAAGGCCAAGTGTCCTCCTTTGATAGTCAGAAGAATAGTCAATGTGACATTCTCCATCAAAGTACTAGGGTTCATCTGCCCATTGTTGCTTATCTGATTCTTGCTGGGTGTTTGTGTTCCCCATGGTTAGCCTTTAGTCACAACACTTAGGGGACAGCTACCATGTTAGTCACTGGAGGAGCATTTGGTTCCTTTTGATTCTTCTTGTACTCTGGGTATCATCCCTCTGTACTGTGACCAACATCCAGATGTTGGCCCTATCCAGCAGTTCCATAGCCTAGAAAGAGCAGAGGAACATGGATTTGGGATATTTTTTTATTTGAAATAAACTGTCTGCATACTTGTCATCTTACCTTGCTTTAGCCATTTATAATGTAGGCAGAGGTCTTCCACTGAAGCCCACAGAGGAAGGAAGCTTTTCCAAACTGAGCCCATCTACCTTAGATTCCTACCCTAGCATGAGGTGAATCACTCTATGGAGGTGCCTAATTTTCTGTTATTTGTAGTCAAAGCCCAGATGACTAGTTTAAGCTAGATATCCAACTTTTAGGCTGCGAAAATGATGGCAGTTGAATCCAACTTTCCACATTTTACCTTCAGTGCTGGAGGCCACATTTCTGGATAACACATGATGTATAGTTCAATGCATTTAATATTTTGTCTCAAGCTATTGCTCCTTTTATCTGTAAAACTCTTACAGAATTAAGCAATTACTGTCTGTAAACAATGCAGGTCCTGATGGAAAAATACTTTCAAGGATAATACTTTCAAGTCAACATATGGAGCTGAAACTTGGGAACTGTAGTCTGTATTACTGACGTGTGTGGCATAAAGAAGGAACAAGGGTTCTGTGATCCCTCATGTCCTTGCTATGTCTTCACCAAGAGTGAATTTCCCACCAGTGGCCAGCCCTAGATGTGTGTGTGAGTTCATGGAGTGCTAAGCCCTGGAGAAACTGTTGTCTGTGCTGTGAGTGGAACACTATGCATCACACCCTGATACCAGAGTTCAGCTGCAGTCCTTTCAGAAGGAAACTGCTTTGACCCAAATGCAGAGAGTGTGTGCATTCTGCAAGAGTATTTGTGAGACAAATTTGCACTAAAAATACTCTGTCCTGCTCACTAACCTACCACTGAAATAGGGCAATGTCTAAATTTGGCACAGAGCTGCAGTCAAGATCTTGGTCATTATTTCCATTCTGTGTGCCTCAGGTCCTTCCAGAGATTAAGACAGAGGTGATAGTATTTCTTCTTATCTATGAGGACTGAGAAGAGAAGGACTATCACAGAGGTGATAGTATTTCTTCTTATCTATGAAATACATTGAAATGTGGGGACGGAAAGCACTGCAATATTCCAAAACTGAAGGATTTTTTTCACTTGCACTTAGGAGTATGACTCCATTTTCTTTTCCCTTTCTCTTTTTCCTGACTGCAGCTATTTACTGATTTGTGTCCCTGCTCCTCACCTGCCTAGTGGATGTGGCTTTGGGAGCGTCAGGATTTTAAGACAAATGAAATAGTTAAAAAATGGTGTAGCTCAGAGCTTTTGATTCCTTAGCTGTTCTAGTCCTGGCAGAAGAATGGAAAGAAGGTTTACAGCAGCATGAAGGAAAAGAACTCAATGAAATCTGCAATAATATAGTCATGATAGAGAAAAATAAGTATTTCTATGCCCAGGTATTCAATTTCATTGGAAATTATATGATTTTATTATCAAAGCACAGCAATTATGACCCATGCAATACTAATGAATCTTGGCAACAAGGCTCATGAGGACACACAATCTGATTAACTTTAATAGGATGGATTTAATAATACATTGGATTAACATCTGTTAGAACCAAGCATCAAGATTTATTGTTCTCTGAATAAATATTGACCTCTTGCTCTCAGGTTAATAAATCCTAAGCTTGCCTCCACTTAAATGAGTATCTACCTTTTACATTAGCAGTCTTCTGTTTCCTATCACCAACTTCAGTAGGAGTAGGGGGAGCTACACTTCCTGCTGCATCAAACACTTCTTTCAGAAATTGCAAAAAACCACTGAATTTGCAAATAGAGGGGAAAAAAAGGTTAGGATCTAAACTCTTTCTACTTTTTTTCACATTATTCTTGCTTGAGAATTAGAAGTTTCAGAAACATTCAAAAAAGATCAATTAATAGTAATGCCATAGAAAAAAGTGTGTAGCTTGTATCACCTTTTCAGTTAAGCAGTCTTTATACTTTGTGTACTGTTGAGAGTGGCGTCAGAAATGTTTATGGAGGTGAGTGGGAGAAAATCCTGCTCCATTGTATGTATTGAGATACAAAGTTTTCTCTAGGACTTCAGGTTTAGTTTTGTGCTTCAGATATTGAAGCACAGATTCCTTTCTAACTGTAGACATCTCAAGAGGATTGAGATGGAAGATGTTTTTTCTTTCATGCCTGCAAAGGAGGAATTTCTTGTATGTTCCAAATAGTCACTATGGTCAGAAGTATCTACAAGTCTTACAACATTTCTTGTAACTGAGAAGAGTTCCTCTAAAAGCAGTAGAAAATATTTTGAGATTGAAATCTATTCAGTGAATATTGAGACCTTCCTTTTAAAATTAATACAGTTATCAGGAAACGTGTTAGTCTAACACTACTGCAGGTGAATTCAGCTATAAAACTCCTTGTGACTTCAATGACAGATTTATGTGGGTGAATGTTGATCGATGTAGATAATCTTTTCCAGAGCCACTGATCAATTGGAGACTTTATAATTTTTGTAGGATGATAATTTGTATTTATTGAATTCTGGGGAACCTTTTCAATAAAGCAAGTGAAATCTAGCAGATTTTAATGGAGGTGTTTTATACAGTAGATTGTAACTGCTTTCAGAGATCAAAAGATTGTTCTTGTTCTCTCTTCTGAAAAATTACATATGCTGGTACAGAAGCCTAACAAATACATGCAAATATTTCACAATTTTTCACCCTGGATTCCTTTTCTTTTAATTGTACTTTTTTATTATTATTATTGTTATTATTTTAATGTGATTTATAGGTAGCTGTGGCACTAAGAAATTGTGGCATTTGCCACGGTCCAGAATGAACACCAGGTTAGACTGTTGAAAGAATAAGGTTTCAAAGCAATTTGGTGTACAGGATTAGAAGATTTAATCTGTGCCTCTGAATGCTGAGCCACATCTGTAGGGGTGTAGAGTAGGCATGTGCTTAGCAATTTTTTAATTCCATGTATTCCTTTTGAGTTAAGTATATTTTTTCAAGTCTCTGTAAGACAGATGCCAAATTTTGAACCCAGTATGCCATTTTCCTTCCATCTGCCCTTAAATTATCTAGGGATTGACTGTCGTCTATTTCCATTTAGCTAAAACTTCTCTTAATCATAATTAATTATATTTTTGTTCTTTAGTTTGCAAACATTTGTAGGTGCAAACCATTACATTTCACTTCCCACACTTTCAGACTGCAAGCAAATGTGCAAATTTGGAAACGTCAGAGGTCCTGCTTTTCTCTCTCTGTTTCCTGATTGTGCATCCATTTAAGCACAGAGGTTTGTAATGTATGTTGCATTTCAATTGTGGGGAGAAAAAAAAAAAAAAGAAGAAAACATGCTCACTGGGGATGAGGAGAGGAGGAAGGCTGAACTGGAATGAACATTGTCCTTGGATAAGATGTACATGGGGAAAGTGTTGACTTTGATAGGGCTCCATGTGCAAAGGTTTGGTGGCCTTTATTTCGTGTCCAGATGAGTCTTGGGTAGGAAAACAATTTTAATAACTGGCCGTTATTGGTCCTATAATTCACTGGGTGGAGGGGGAAAGAGGAGAATTTTCTTGATTAAATTGGGTGATCAGATCAGACAGCAGCCTTACTTTCATGGTAGCAGTCTGGGCCATGGTAGACATCACCTCATCCACCCCAAGAGATTGTAAGCAGCCTCTGTGAAGGTCATTATGATGTTTTTAAAGGAGAAAAAAAGACACACCGAAGGTATCTAATTTTATTGTAATACTAATTTTTCTTTAGATCTAGTTAAAGAATATGAACAAAGTCACGTTAGCATTCTTTAACCTTTACTGTAACACAATTAAAGAAGAAGGTGCTACCTTATGCCAGGAGCTGACTTGTGCAAGTAGTAAGATCTTAACAGCTGGGAAACATTCCACATTTCCAAAGCGACATTCCTTCTTCTGCTTCAGAAGCATGTAGAGTTTCTAAACTTGTGTCACCAGATAATGTAATCTTCTTATTGTAAATTGCTCCTCCCAGCCTCAGACATTCACACTGCACTGTGATTTCTTTTCTGCCCCACGGAGTAGAACACAAGTTCATCCCTATGCATACAAACTTTTTTTTTTTGTTAGTTGCTCTTGCTTTCAAGATGACAAGCTACCCTTTCATCCTCGATGGAGAAGGGGAGCTTGTCTTTGGCGGGATTGAAGGACTGAAACCTAAAATAGCTTTTGCTAAAATAGGACCTTAATGAAATGTTGCACAGAAGAACCTTGTGTACCCTATGAAAGCTTTTATAATAATTGTTTTTATAAAACCAGTAGCACTCAACTATTAAAGTTGGATTCATAGCTCTTTGGAGTTTTCTTAATGCCTACACTTTCCACATGGCTTGTTAAGAAGACCTTGGTAAAGCATCACAGAAATGTGAGAAAAATAATAAGATATCTTGAAATGTTGAAAAAACATGCTCTGACAGAAGGAGACATGGGACTGTGCACCTGGAAAATAGTGTTGTTCATGAATGTACATTTTAGCTGTAAGTGAAAATATACATGAGCTTCTTTAAGTGCTGATTCTGCTCTGGGGGCTGTCTGTTCTGCCTCCTCCTTTTCAGAAGCAAATACCATTAGTGTAAAAGCCTTTGTCTGAAGGCTATTATTTTGTTGCGTAAATGACTGGCTAAAGAAGTCATTTAAGGCAATAAAAATCCAAAGCCAGCCTGCCATCTTCCATTAGTCAGGTCATTTTCAGTGATTTGTGGGGTTCATCAATGTGTCTTCTGGCAACGAGTATTGGGTGAGAAGATGTTGCTCAAAATATGACAGCACAGACATATTGCACAGCCTGAAGTTGAAGGTGCATGGAGAACGTCGGTATCGGGACAAAAATACAGCAGCATCTGTTCTCCTTTGATATGTTGTTCCGAATGTGGAAGTGGTTACTGCTGTTTTGACAAATGCGCTTATTTCTCCTTTTGTTGCCTAGTGTGGCACGAGGGGAACACTGGCGCAATAGTGTACAGCAATAATTTATTAGTGGGTTAGGAATGTGGGCCCAGAACAAATTCTAGACAAAAGAAAAACATGTTTGGGTTTTACAGAGCGCCTTGGCTACAGGAACAAAGCTGTGATTGGGTGTGCAAATATTTGGTATTTCGATTGTCCCGGTTGGGGTGATAGCTGACAAATGGTCTGCGTTTGTTTTTAATTATCACCAAAAGGGAAAAATGCCTGTTGTTTTAAAGCCAGCAACTGATGTTGCAGCACAAGGCAAGAAAAGATATTTAACAGCAGAGGATATACTTTCTCAGCATTATAATATGTTGAAAGCACTATTACTTCCAAATATTTATAGTGCTCAGCTCATTTTGTGATTGCAACCAACCAAGGAAAGTGTTTTGTTCTCTTGTATTGCATCCAGTGATCGATTTTTAAAATGCCAGCTACTGTTCTTACTTAATATTGACTGGTACCATTGATATCAAAGCTTTCTTCTGCTCTCACACTGGGTAATGCAGCTAGGCTGTGACAGATGTTTGTGAGACTTATTTGGCACAGAAATTATTTAATATGTATCGTACTAGCATACAGAGCACCCATGAGATATTAGGGCCGACTACAGTAGATGTATGAACACATAGATACTTGACTGCCCTGAAGGGCTGTATGCCTCCTTTGAAGGGAAAATAAACCTGTCACCCAAAGGAGATGGAGTGATTTGTCTAAACCATCTCTTGCAGGGTTAGGGACCGGTCCTATGTGTTGAGTCTGTATCCAGGGCTTGAATCATTCTGCTATCATTTAAGCAAAATAAGAAACAACATTGTGAAGACCCACTGAAATTAATAGCCTGTATTTTAAGTTTAAAATTGTGTCAAAATACTTCACTGAGTTAGGTGGGTTTTTTTTAAACTTTTTTTTTTGGTGGCAATTACTGTACAATAGTTGCTTTCTTTTAAATATACATTAATCCAAACCAGTAATTTCTTGCAGGAAGCATAATTTGTTAGATTTCAAATAGCCAATAAGTTGCCTTTTAAGCAACAATCAAGAACTTCCAAATGAGTATTTGCCCCTTCTAGGGTAGCCAAAAGAGATTTTTGTGGTCAGATGAAAGAGACTGTTCTGTATAAACTTCTCTTGCAAGGAATAATTGAGGCAAGAACACAAGATGTCTTTTCCATTTTTGTGAAATTGTGAGAATGTGATGTTTTAGTTTTGTTAAAAGGGCAACTTTTTTTTCTTCTAGCTACAAATCTTCAGCCAATTTCTAGCACAGTATTCAGTACTTCAGAAAGTTTCATCAAGGCTGTATTTGAGGAAAAGAAATAGCGTGAGCTGCTAAAATGCTCCTGTCCTTCCTGTCTTGCCTGCTGCTGTGGATCCCTAGAAAGGTTATTGGTTTATCACAAGTGTGGCTTTCCCTAGTAAAAGCTGAAGGCTGTTTGCAAACTGCCACCTGAAGAAGGCACATAAGGAGGAAACGTAGATAATTACATTCTGCTTCCATTGAAGTCCCTGGCAATTTTGAAATGAATTGCAAGAGAAGCAGAATGGTGCCCAGTGACAGCCAGCAGCTGGAATAGCTCTTCAGCTTTGTGTTGCATATATGCTCAGTGACCTGGGAACTCTCCAAAAGATTTAGAAAAATGTTTGTGATAGTGGTTTCCAGTATCAACACCATTTTTTGTAGGCATTCTGACTTCGTAGTACTTGCTGGGCTAGAACGTTTAGAGTTATCCACACTACTCAAAGCTGTTTGCATGAGATTTCCAGCCAAATATTGCCAACAGAACAGGCAGTCTCCTGAATTTTCTCATACTTTGTCTTTTCTGGGAGCCAAAAATTCTACAGATGTTTCAGTTAAGCAGTGTCAGCGCTTTTGATCCCACATATTTATGGTTGGGAAATAACACATTTTTTTTGTTGGACATTGGATTAAGACACTTGAAGCAATTCTGGATTTTAGTTGACCAGAAAGATTATTTTTTTTTTTCATGTGAGCTAAAATGAAGTAATTGGCCTAGTTTTGGTTTCCTCATTCCTTTTCTACTAGCTGCAATAAAAATGGGTCAAGTTCCAACTGAGTGTAAGTTTTAACTGAAAACTGTGTTTCAAAACAAATACTTAAAATGCTTCTGTTTTAAAAATTTAGAAAAACTTAGAGCTTTCTTTATTTTCTGGCTAATACTGTCTTTTCACTTGAGGTTATTTCTCCAATTCATGTTGTTTTTGTTTTCCCTGAAGCAACATATTTTCATGAATTCACCACTTAGCAGGGTATTTTTTCACTCAACATTGTTATCAATTTACAATTCAACCCAGTTGCCTTAGTGTTTAAATACAAAATTTACATGATGTTGCTTTTAAAAGACTATTGCCTCTAATCTTCAGTTTGGATAAGTTGTGATATGTCAACATCTGGTATGACTAGACTAATGCAACTAGATGTGAGAATGATGGCAGTGCAGGTAGCATTCAGGTAGCAGAGGAGCAGTGACACAGGCCTAGAAAATAATTTGTGATTGGGCAGTTTGAAAATACTGGATTAGGTCTGAAATGAGATTCTTTACACATTAAGGGAAGGCATGGGGAAAGAAATTTACAGCCAAGTTTGGACATTATCAGCAAACTATTCTGCAGTTGTCTAACCTGAGCTTTCTTGCGCTTGCAGCATATCTGCTAATTGCTATTGTCAGAGATAACATTAGAGATGAAAAATAAGAGGCTAATTAAAAACAGTAGGTGCTTATTTCTGTATTTCAGCAAGAACAAAATAGTGTGTTTATTGGAAAATTCAGCTTCTCCTTAGGACAACTTATTTGTCTATCCATACCCTGCAGCATTAGGGCAGTCAGTTTTGAGGGCCCGATGGATTTACTTCACATGAACAAAAGAGCTACATTACTCTTTTCTGTCCTTGTAATCAGAAAGAATCAGCTATTTTGGACTAAATATAGGACTTGAGAGCTAAGCACCCCATTATCTTATAATGATTTCTTCTGGGTTTTAATTTTTTTTTTTGTAACTAAAATAAACATATTCTAATAACAAATATCTATACTGTTCAACAGGAGGCAGCTTACAGTGAATTAATTCCAAAGCATAATGCTTTGCTGTGTCTAGTGGGGCAGGAACATAATCTGTTTAACAGAGCTGGTCTGGAATTTCACTTTATACAAGAAACTCGTGTGCCAGAAAACTGTCCTTAAGAACCAGGCTTACATAGCTTGACCACTATGAGAATGGTTTTGGAGGCCTTGCTAGCTGGAAGAAGAAATTACCTCGAACAGGTATTTCATAAAGTCTTCTACAAGGATTTCAAGTGTCCAAACTTGGGAACTAGCTCTTAGAGACAGTAGGTACATGCTTCTCCTGCTGAGGAAGTGCTCAGCTCTATAGATCATCCAGTCTTTAGTGGCAGTTGCTCTTAACAGTAAGAGAAGCATGACATGCTCTTTGTAGGTCTGCATGGGAGACTGAGATGCACCCATCAGTCCTAAGGCAAAGCAGTTCCCTGAACATCTGGCTGCAAAGTGCAAGAGCAGCTCTGCTGCAGGATGGCCTTCCATGCACTGCACCTCCTCCCCCACCTTCCTAGGTGGAGGAAGGGCATGTCTGATAGCTAATGCACTGCTCTTGTGAGCTTTTGAAATAATAATCTCCGGGATGGATCAGCAGGAGAGGCCAGCGGTGAGGAGGAAGAGGTGAAGGGAGCAAAGGACAGAAGAGGACTTTGGTTTTAGGATACATTGCACTTAAAATTCTGAGACTAATCTACTGACAGGTCACACAAAGAATTAGATTTACAATTTGAAATCAGTTGCGTAGTAAAATAATTGGACTGGTGAAGCAATCTCACTCTTGCTAAATTACTTTCTGAGGAGCTTGAATGGGGCTGTGCAGGTCTTTCTGATATCTGAGTGTCCTCAGGTCTCATTGACTTCAGTGGGAATTGAAGTCATCGAGCTCTTCACTAGGCAATTGCTTCCTTTTAGGTCTAATTTTCTGCTGCAAAGTGGTAGCTGCTTTTGCTTTCGGTGAGCAGTCATACCCTGTGCTCCTCGAGTCCATGCCTTAGCATGTACCATTCAGTGGGTTTTCTGTGGGACATGTACTTTAGTATTTGTGCACGCATTTGCCTCCTACTGCTTTCTGTGGATAGGATCCCTGATAGTTTTGTTACACTGACTGCATCACATTAACAAATAGAACATGCAAAATACTTGATGAGAAATATCTGCAAAAATAATCCTGTCAAATGCCTATAAGGCAGCTTTATGTTTTGTTTAGTTTCTTTTAAGTAGGGAGTGTTTGTTTTACCTTTAAAAAGGAATGGATGCACTTCAAATTAAGGTGACAGTTTCATTAGCATGAAGGATGAGTGAGATAGTACATGAGATAATGCAACTGAGATTTTTCTACCTTTCATTTCTTTAAGAGAAGACCTATTGAAATGCAGTATACATTTGCAGTCCCCAAATTACTGATGCTCTAAAAGTTTTTGCTTTTGTGGTCTCCATTTGTGCTACTGCACATTTTGGGATGATGGATTGTGGAGCACAGGATGCTGAGATGAAGAGAATCAATAGTGTGATACAAAAGATAACACTGATGGAACATCAATAAAAGCTAAAAGTTGTCATAGGGATTTGAATCTTAAAGAAGAGCTTGAGGAAGTATGTTAAGAGGAATTTGGTTTTCCCATTGCACTTGTAGTGTCTTTATTCCATAAGCAGAAATTGCTTGGGGGCTCTTGTCAAGTACAGGGGTGGAGAAATTTTTTCATTTCTGTATGTGTACAGTGCCTAGCACAAGGCCTCCTGAGCGTGGTATCTTCTGAGCATTGTCACAGTGTCATTGCTATTTTAGCCTAGAGCTGGCATGAATAAAAATGCTGCTAAAGAGTTCAGCATATGCAAACTATAGGAAAAGTAGGAGAGTTTTTGTCATGCCAAAGTTATTCACTGTTCAAGAGAACGTGTGTTGCAGATCCACACACTGGAGTGCATAACCTGGAGTGTTCCATACCAAGAGTTTTTCCACTTGACTTTACCACTGGTGAATTGTGGAAGAACAGTTACAAAGCCCAGGATTTGCTCCTGGGTTAGCACAACACAGTACTGCATTCAGCTATTCGTTAGGATGCAGTTGGGAACGTTTGGTCTGAAGGAGAGAGGATTGTCTGCCAAGTAATATTTCTCAGAGTGAAGAAAGTTGTCTCATGCAAAATAGCTGCCATGTCTATCCAAGCAGAACTCAAATGCTTTGTGGGTTTGTTGTGTTGTTTTGTCATTTGTTTGTTTTTGTAGATTGGTTTTTTTTTTCCTTGAGTATGGACTAAATGAGGTTAGTCTGATGTAATTCTGAGCTATAAAACAAGAAAATTGAGGAATCCTTGAATTATTTGCTAGGCAGACAGAAACCCAGGTGGGTTATGGTATAGGGATATATTTGATTCCTTCTGTCTCTAAATGGTGTACTTATTGCAGATACACAGCAAAAATTTGTTTTCATTGGTACCTTTCATTAGTATCTTTATGTAGGAGGCACACCTGGAGCTCTACATTAGATTTTATGGAAAAAGGTGCTATTGATTGTGACTGGAGGTATCATAGTATGCTTCTTAACATTTCTGTTGTAATTCTGAGTGTTCCCATCCTCATTATTATCTTCTTGTTTCCCAAATGTTTATCAGGACTACTTCCACAACTTATTTATCTTTTTTTCTTTCTTTCTTTCTTTTTTTTTTTTTTTTCACTTGTAGCACCATACAAAACCCCAAAATTCTGATTGCACATTGTATTCTGAAAGGATATTCATTGCTTGTGTGTGCATAATTCATACTGCTGTCACACTCTGAATTTTAATTAAAATTCTGACTGTACCACTCTCATAGTTTAAAAAGCAAACACTGAATAAACCACATAGCTTTGTCACTAAGGTAAACCAAAATCAGAGAGGCGAATTAAGCTAGACCATAAACATTCCTCCTCTGAATTCAATGCATATCTTGAAACAATGGTAATGTAGGCAAGTACCACTAAAGAAATATGGGAAAAACTAGGTTGGTAGTGTTGAAAACCTGGACTGTTTCTATCTGTATGGGGCTTGCTGACTAAAATGTGCCATGTAAAAATAAAGCTATTAAGGCAAGGTTGGAATAATAATTTTTCTTTTGCAGATCAAGTGGTAGTTCTGGCAGTAACTTTCAGAGCTGAAATAAATTAATGCAGAAACCAAGATTAGGTCATACACCTATTTGTTTAGTTAAAACTCAAACTGTCCCAAAAGGAAGAAAAGGAATGCACTGTTCTGAAATACATTAATGTTGTTAGTAATATATTAAAATGCAACACATTTTAAAAACTACTTGTTCTGTCAAAATACTTATTTATGTTGAATTCTGTCTTCCAATGAATAGAGCAATGCATTTAAGCTTAAGACTGGTTTCAAGAATGAGAACACGGAACTGCTCACATGCTTAAAATTAAGCAGAAGATTATTTGGACAAGGTTAATAGCCCTACTGGGATGGGATCAAGTGTTCAACCATAAGGATCTGACTGCCATTCTTACTCATAGTTGTTTGTTGGGGTTTTTTTCTGTAGTCAGACAGTTGTGAGATTTTGTTCCATTCAACACAAGAGTGGTGTAGCCAAATGCTACTTACACCTTAAATCTGAGAGATGAAACCTTAAGCTTCAGGATCAGACCTTCTCCCTTAATATTGCATCACACTGATTTACTTTGGCAGCTTAAGTTTCACAAGGATTCACTGGAGATTGTGCTCTAGGGACAGCTACTTTGCAGATGTGGAAAATGTGGAGAAGGGCCATCAAGGGCAAGCAGTCAAACCCTGCCTTTTAGCAGCTGCAGATGATGTTCTTCCTGAGTTCAGATTTTCGATCTGGGTCAGGAAGACTAGAGACCTTAACCAAGGCATTCTCATTGCACAGATGAAGGCCACAAATGGCAGGCTTTTGAGGAGTTTAGATCTTGTCCTGATTCTGCCAGGAGTCCCAGAACCTGCGGGTCTGTGTGTACTGTCTGCAGGTCTGAGCTTTAATGTTTCTTGGGGCAGGCAAGGGGTGCCACACTCAGCCACTCAAAAAAAATGTCATGAGTCACAAAATAGAGTTCCTGCCCTAATCTGCTGTATTTCTGTGTGTGACATCAACCCTTTCTTGTCTCTGCTTTCAGGTTGCTCCTATAATTAAAGAAAGGATGATGAAGAAGGGCAGCATGATGCTTGGGTACCAGCCTCACCAGGGCAAAGTCAACTTCTTCCGCCAGGTGGTGATCAGCCCGCAAGTTAGTCGAGAGGACATGGACTTTCTGCTGGATGAAATCGAACTTCTTGCTAAGGACTTGTAGCTGTAGCCCCACAGCACCAAGCATTGCTCACACATGCTGTTTATGGAGAGAGAGAATGGCAGCAGTGTCCTGGTGCTACTTTGTGAAAGGTAATAAAAAGACAGACATATAGTTTGGAAACTTTCATTTTACAGAGTGATGTTGAGAGCTTTGCAGGTAGAACAGCCCTTCACAGGAAAGTATTTGCTGATGGGGGCGGAGAGTGGCAAGGGCAGATTGTTGTTTGCAGCACCCCTGCTGCCATTCTGGGAAGTGCTTCCTTGAGAAGAGGAGCACTTCTGAAAATGGTGTCTACGTCCCTGGGAGGGCAGGGTATCTGTGCACAGTGTAGCTCCAACTGGTCACTTACATATGCAGGAAATATGCCTCTGAAGTTATGTTTAGGAATGGATTTAGCTCAAAAATGCTAGTGAACACTGTCTACTCAGGCAATATTTTAGTTTGGTATGTGTTTAATGGTAGAGGCCTGGTTGGTAATTACACTGGTAAGACGGGAAATTGTGAACTTGTAGGAAGCTTTCCTTAAGCCTTTAACTAGGTAGATTACCCAGGTTTTCCACCATGACCACAATCAGCATAGAGTTGTGTGGTTGCCATCCTGGGAGGTTTTCATGACCCATCTGCCCAAGGCCTCAAGCAACCAATATTGATCCTGCTTTGAGCATATGGTTCTAGAAGACCTGCTGAGGTCTCTTCCAACCTAACTGGTCTTGAGATGCTATGAAACACAATTTGGCCTAATCAGTGTTTGCCAATGTTTCTCTCCCAAAATATCACCACCGCTTTAACAGAGCTGAGAATGCTGGAATAGCACTTAGAACTTCTTACTTTTTTGTTAACAGTAGCTATCTGTCATTTCTCCTGAACTCTCAGGTGAACTCCTGTTCACCTGCCTCTGATTTTAAACCATAAGATTTATTTAGTAGATTTTAGATGCACTTTATAACAGAGCAAAAATAAATGTATCTACCTGAAATATATATATATTTATGCATGGTAACTACATGTTTAGAGTATAGCAAAATTACTTATTTGTCCTTGTCTGTATTTTCCTGCAGATTTGAGATAACTCAATGTTATGTTATCAGTATATAATTTATATTTTGGCACTGAGATTAAGGTGGTGGTGATCAGTGAAACCTGCCTGTGGTTTTAGGATATGAACAGTCTGAGTATTTTTGGTCAATCTTGAAGTGCAAAATTAAATGCTAAGCTTGATGTTTGTGTTAAGAATTACAGTTTACTTTTGTTTTGGTCTATAAAATTATCCATTTTATAAAGGTAGAAATTGATTTTTTGGGGTGAAATTCTTGCAGCAAACTGATGGAAATAATAATGTCTTTCACCTTATAATCAATGCTACTTAACTTTAATGTTTTGATGATTGTTCCTTATTTTGTATTTGAGGTGGCACTGACCAATGTGAGCCTTTCTGCTATATTTTTTTTCCTGCTG
>NW_009952263.1:2727267-2759762 GCF_000747805.2 Chaetura pelagica
TGCTGAAAGCTGTCTTTAAACACAGTACTTTCTTGCTTCGTTGCCTACATTGTACTAGGATCCAGCATTACGTGACATTCCTACTTCCAGTCTCCAGGATGATGGTATGGAAATTTTAACGAAGTCATGATACCTAAGGAGGTCACACTATCAAACCAGTAGATAGGAGCAAGTCACCTTGCAGCAACTGGCAGATGTCTTTAACAGTCCTGGAAGAGAATGTTCATGTGCTATCATAGTGAGTCTACATTGTACTAGGATCCAGCATTACGTGACATTCCTACTTCCAGTCTCCAGGATGATGGTATGGAAATTTTAACGAAGTCATGATACCTAAGGAGGTCACACTATCAAACCAGTAGATAGGAGCAAGTCACCTTGCAGCAACTGGCAGATGTCTTTAACAGTCCTGGAAGAGAATGTTCATGTGCTATCATAGTGAGTTACCAGCCTTTAAGCCCAAACTGACATTGATATTAACATAAGAATGAATATAATTATGTGGTCCCTGGACTTGGCTCTGTAATACACACTTTATCATTTACTATCTGATGCTTGTGGCCATACCAGCTGGGAAAGTGCTTCACTAATTTCAGGGCCCATAAAGCTTGTGTAGCCTCCTAGCCACTCCTGGTGGAGTGCAGGGTATGCAGAGGGTGCTGGATGCATGGGATGACTTTGCTGTTGTTTCTTGAGTTAGCTAGGACTGTTACCTCTTCGCCATCTCTTTTTTGACTTTGAAGGGAAAGACAGAATACAGTGTCAGGATGTTTTGATTATGGTTCAGATTCTTGGCGAATACTTGATTTTTGATTCAAGGGAGGCTATGGCACCTCCTGTCAGCTAAGAATTTGGTCTGTGGTGTTTTGTGACACTGCTACTAACAACAAAGTGTTACTGCCTTGTTTCTCATCATGTTGTTAGTGCATTTCTGTTTCCAACTATTGTGACACTTATGGCATGTGTCAGACTGGAGTAATCTGTTCCTTTTTGTAGCAGTTGTGCCTACTATGTTTTTATGAGAGCACAATGGAACTTCTTTAGTGTTTGCAGAAAATAGGTCTCCAAGCAACACCTGCACTAATTTCTTCAAAGGTATAGATCCAGGGTGATGTGAGTACCTTATCTCATCTCTATGTATTTTCTATTATTGCTGACCCTTTACCGTGTCCCAGGTGCACAATATGATGGTCTCACTTCAGGACTAATGCAATGTTCTCATAGTTGCCTGTTTAGAACTAGTATGTACAAAATGTCCTTTTTGTAGCTGGTAATTTTAATAAAAAGTGAAGTGAATTGCACCCTTATAAATACTGGTTGTATTTGTCATTTGTTAATCTAAAAATGCAGAGAGATATATGTAAAGAAGATATGCACAAGCTCTCCAGATGGATAAACAACAAACTACCAGCACAGCTATAAAATGTGAAACCTAATCTAACCTTGCTTCAGGATGTGGTTTATCTGTGTGCTGTGCCCATAGCATCTTTAATAAACATATTGGATGAAAATGTGTCACAATTCATCTTACTCCTCCTTTCAAATGCAGAGGTTAAATTGTTTTATCAGAAATATGAATTTTATTTATTTATTTACTATTCTAGCTAGATAAGATTGTCCCTGAGGTCCCCTCTCCTAGCTTCTGAGAACTGCCATTTCTCTGGATGATAAACCAAATTCTGGAACTGATGAGGTACAGGCTTCTACACTGTAGAAGCTGATCCGCTGTCTTTGTAGTTTCTTGTATCTACTTTTAATAATAATATTTTTTAATATGGAGCTTTAGGAAAGGAAGTATTTACACAGCAGACATGCCAAAGCAGTTTTTACTTTTTATGGATGCATCTTGTAAGAACTTTGGACATTTTGTGCTGGCTCCATGTGCAGAATCACTCACAAATCATCATGGCTGGATCGAGTAGTCCTGGTCTCAGGACTTTGAATATGCTTTTCTGTGATAGATTAATACAAATCAATAGAGTCTGGTTATATATTATTTCAGTGCTTCTAAGGTTCACTGACTTGAATGGAAGCTCTGGCTGGATTGGTCCTGAGTTTTATCACTGGGATCTTTTATTTCAACACCAGCATTTTGGCACTTGGAACATGTCAGTTATCTATTGAAGATTCATGCCTAGAGATTCAGTTTTATCTCTATTTTTGTGAGACTGAATTGAAGTGTATTTTCATTTGTATCTTCAACGATGCATTAAGATGCTTTTCAAATATCATTTGACTCTTAAAAGGTGAGTAATGTCCTCAAAAAGAAGCCTTGTAGAACTGGTGGAGTTACATGTCCAGAATGCCTCTAAAAACCTGTTATGTGCCTGAGGCTTCCTTATACACACAAATCACAACATTAGTTCATGCTCATAGAATTTTTACTTTCAAATCCCTGGGTAGTGTGGTGGGTCTTACTAAACTGATGCAAAAGGTTGAATGCAGAGGAGAATAATAATTCAGCAATATTAAATGCTAAGTTTACTTTCTCCTGTTCTGTCACAGATGAGCTCTGTGACACCAGACGAAGGTAAGCTGAAAGTGTCAATTGAGTCCCCCATTTTCAACAGCACCAAATCTGCCCAGCCTCTCCTCCCTGCTGGCTACTTCCATGGGCTTTCACCAGGTGAGTGAAGTGTGTTCATCCTGAAAATCACTTGTAGGTCAGGCCATTCACACTGCTGCCCTCATTCCTGTGGCATAATTGGTAAAAGCTGATAAATAGTTTGAGCTTATAAGCCCTGTGTGTAGGACAGTAACAGCTAAATATTGCTACTCTTACATCCCAAAATAATTCAATTGAACACATTCATTATGTCTTGATTGCATGTGCTAATTGCAGGTTAGATGCAATCAAGGCAGCACTGCCTGGCAAATGCTCTATGCAAGCCACGAGAAACCCTGGTGGAGGGGATTCCTTTCTTTAAATTGAATCTATTCTCTCACAATTACATGGTTTTGCTTCAGATGTACAATTAGATGTTATTACTCTAATTTTGTAACCACACAATAATCAACCAAAAATTACTTCGAGAAGCAAAACAAAACAAGGAAATTTGCACAGGAAGAGGTACAACAAAGAGAATGTCAAAGACTTTGAGGCAAACCCAGAGAAGGAAACAACGGTCACGTGAATGATTGATCTCTGCTAAATCTGGTGTATGTGAATGCACCACCTAGATGCACTTCAGGAGTGGAGAGGTGAAGGAATACCACGAAGTCATCAGAGAACCTGAATATACCCTGACACTGAGCAATCTGCCCCAAAGTCCACCAATTGATCCTAGAGAAGCTCTTTTGGAAGGCAGGATGTTTTGTGCTACAGTAATGATTTTTGTATATATCAGGGTAATTTTTTTTTTTAAACAGTCTCAATAATAAAAGTGATACTGAAAGGGTTATCTTGCAAAAGTCCAACAGTGATGATCACTTTAGGCCTTTGTAGCTCACGCATAACTGAAGTACAATTGATCACATTTTAAAAAATAATTAAAAGAAAAATCCAGTAAAACCTTTGTTTTATAAGGGACAAGGAATCATGGGCAAGGAACCTTTTTTGTGAAAAGTTGCTCCCTGGCTTTAGAAAAATTGTTGAAGGAGTCACTATCAGGAGACAGCAGTGAGTGAAAAATAGTCTTAGAAGAGGGAGATGGTGCTAGGCTAACCAGAGAGCTTTCTGGGGGAATTTTTTTTTTATAAATACATATATTTTTTAGACTGGACTCTGAAAGTATTTGATGTGGTATCATTTGAGAAAACCTACATAAGATGAGAAGCAGGATGGATGATGTAAGGTGGGTAGGATTATCTAGTGAAAGATGAAATGGGGTGATGGAGAAAGGAAGGTATCACTCAAGTACTGGTATTGACTCTGGGCTGATCTAACTTCATATTGCCATCACTCTTTCAGAAAAATCAGACATATGTTCATGAAATTTGCTGATGAAGCTGGTGCTGGAAGTTTTAGAGTTTGACATGCATGAAGAACAAGGTTAATTTAAAAGCTTGTGGCAGGGGAGGCTTATTCAAACAACATGCAAAATATTTGGGGTCTTGCAAAAAGCTGCAAGAACTTTTTCTTTAGAGGTAGAGCCTACTAGACCTTGGAAAACAGAAAAGTGGGGGGATAAGTATTACGATGGCATAAATAGCAGTGTATGAGCTAAGCCTGCATGACATAAATAAAGTTAACCAGGCAAGAAATTTGGTGGTAAACATCAGAGCAGATCTAGCCTCCCATCAGGAGTGTGACAGCAAGGAAGAACCCCGGCTGGGCAGCAGTTTTATTGGCTGGTCCAAGGCCTCTGTCCTTTATCTCTGTTGTCTCAAGCTGTGAGCAGTGAACAGTGAGAACATTACTGAGTGTTACAGACCCAAAGAGCAGTGCTGCCTGGTTGTGTGCTCTATCTACTGGTGTGTCCTCTGGTAACCAACTTGAGCAGTATGAAGGATGGCTCTTCTGAAGAGCACTCCTGGACATCTTGTATGTGACAGAGGAGGGAATTGGAACAAAAACTTCTTGTGATTTTTTAGAAAAAAGTGATTTCTCATAAAATGTTGCTTTATTCCATGCAGTCTCCTGTGAAAACACTAGATTTCAATGGACTTTAGGGAAATACATGCAGATCTGTATAATTTCTTGTCACCCTGCCTAAATAGTGATGGGAATGTGTTTTCATGCTGTGTACCCCATGATGACACTGGCGTGTTTGAGGCATCCAAGCTGAGCAATGTGGAGCTCAGGGTGACATGAAAAGTGTACTTCCCTGACTCTGAGACCCAAAGCTGAGCAGTGATTCCTTACTCTTTTTATTAGCTAAGGTTATAAATGGAGTTGGGAGCACACAAGCCACTTTTAAGCTGTGTGGCCTCAAATTGCTAAGTTTCCAGGCTGGATTTTTTATTCTGAAGCAATCCAAATGTCTGGGGTTTTTTGTGTCTTCTTTTCCATGAGAAATATCAATGTGCTATGGCGAGTTATGAAAGAGGATGTCCTGACCCATGCCTCAGCATGTTTTGGACTTTCCCAAAGAATAATATTTCCAGCTTCTTGACCACCCTGATCTCAGACCTTTGGAGACAGACTGAACACAGAACGGCAACCTCTATGGCCAGAAAGGATCTCAAGATGTTATCAAGACTATACGATCTCCAATCCAAGGTAGGATCAGTTATATGAGAGAACCAGTGTCTAACCTTCACTTAGTCTATAATTAGTGAATTCTGAATTACAGGTATTCCTCTCATGTCTCCTCAAAAGCCATATTTCTAAGTCATCTAATTATTCTGTTCCCCAAAACAAGACACACCAGTCCTCTAGAACCTTGTCAGGGTTTAAAAGAAAGGCAGGATTACTTTGTACAACTCTCAGCTACCACTGATGCTTATACCTCAGAGTGGTGGTCACCTTTTGTAACAGCAAGACGCTATTGACTTGTTAGGTTTGTGGTCCACATGGAGCCCTAGATCTTCTTTGGACAAATGCTCAACATGGTTTTCCCCTATTAGATATCTGTATGCTTAATTACTCCTCTGTAAATGTTCCCACTAGAGAGGATCACGTGTTTTTTTTTTTCATCAAGAACATCTTAGGCATATGGTTTAATTTTAGGTAGTACTGCAAGGAGCAGGGAGTTGGGCTCGATGATCCTTATGGGTCCCTTCCAACCTGAGATATTCTATGATTTATTCAATATATCAAAACCAATTTGAATTGTCAGTCTGTCCTGCAGCACATGAGCAGCCTCTCACAGTACGATATAGTTTGTAGATTTAATAAGCATATCTTTTAATCCATCACTTAGGCTGTTATTTAACATACTGAATATGGACTGGACCTCAATCACTGTCAAACTGCACTCAACAACTCCAAGGAACTTAGGGATCTACATTGTAACTATTATATCTTTTAAGCTAGCTTTGCACTCACTCTGTACTTCAGTTTAGGCAGCATTTCCCTAATTTCTTAGTAGTAATATAACTTCATGTGATGTCAAAGGCCTTTCCAAGCTCAAGCCACATGGTATTTACTGCATTGTCTCCATTTTACAAAAGCTACTGCCATGTAGGACAAAAAAACCCCATATGATTAATCCATATTGACTACTACCTACCTGCTCACTATTTTTCCAGTTGCTTTCTAATAGTTTAATTCCTCCCTTCCACCCTATGCTTTCCTGAGATCCAGGGACCTGAACAGGTCCCCAGCTCCTCTTGCCCCCTTTTGAACAGCAAGTACCACCTCTGCCCCTTTGGTGACACAGGAGCAAGTTGTATGACTCCATGAATCCTTTCTGGGCTATGTTGCAGCTCAGAGAAACTGGTCCTCAAGTAGTTGAACCTCAGGTTGGCTGGGATGGAACTGAGGCTGGAAGGTGCTGAAAGGCCTGTGGGGCCATGGGCCCGGGTGCTGACTCTGCTGGAAAGCAGGGTCTGGGGAGGGAGGGACAGATGACCATCGAAATCTTGCCTCAGTACAGAGTCATGATGTGCCTTTGGGTTTGGAGTTGGAGAAGTACTCCCCTGTGAGGATGACTTTAATCCATGTCTGTCAGGCTGAAACAATGCAACATAACTAAGCATTTTCCACCCTGTTTTTACCCCATCCTTGTTTGAGAATTAATCTTTCATCATCTAGTTGTACCTAGAGAGCAGACTGATATAACCGCATGAGAACTAAACATTTTGGCCTCTCTAGACACCCTTCTCTTCAGCTGTGCAGTTCTTCCTGAAAGAATCTTTTTTTTTCTGGTTTTGTCCTTGTTTTTGTTTTTAATTATTCTCTTCATTAAGAATACCCTCAGTATTTAGTTTGCAGGGTTTCTTTAGAACGGAAAGACAAAGACATTGCTCTGGTCTTGGAGTACTGAGCTTGATGAGACAATCATGTAGGAGACATCTGCATAGGACACTTAAAAAAAAAAAAAAAAAAAGAGCTCCTCCTCACTCCCAATTAAGAGCTGTTTCCCCACAATTATTGTATTAATGAAAGCAGTACATGCAGCTCATAATACCTTTAATTTAATTTTAATTACTCCTGGAAGACAATTAACATGGTTATTTAAAAATGCAATTCTTACCATAAAGCATAGCCAAATGGAGTTACAAGCACACACAAGTTATTAATCAGAGCCTTTAACATCCTCAAGTTAATAACTTTATTACTGCCAAGAAATGTGGCTCAAGCAAGAAATGTGTTGATTTGACCGTGAGAGGATTCACCCACCCTACGGCCATCACACATTTCAATTGCTAATGCATCAGTCTCATGTATGGAAAAGGAGATGAAAAAAGATGAACATCGTCATTTGAACTGTCTCACCCTGGATCCAAAGCTTGTTTCATACATTTGTCCATGACATAAATTTCCATCTCTTCTATAAGCTAATATGATTGATTTTGCACATCAGGGCAAGTAGTGTGAAAATGCAGTGCTCCAGCCTAGGCAACCCACGTGGCAATCAAGACTCACCAAAGATTGTCAAAATTCTTACTGGGAAGAGTAAAGGCAAAAATTATTTTTTAAAAATCCATTGATTTCTCTCTTGGATTTTTGAACCTGAAAGTGTCCCTGCTGGGGCGTGAGGGGGGTGTGGAACTGGATGATCTGTAAGGTCCTTCCAACCTAAACCATTCTGTGATTCTATGATTAGCAGTGAAGATATGTAAATACAAGAACAACCACCCTTCAAGCTAGTCTATGGTCTCTCTCCATAGGTTGGTGTGAAAAGCACATTGCACTAAAAATCTGCCTATAATCCATAGATGTAATAGGTCAAATCACTGAAGTCAGACCTCTTGACCTCAGTAGTGTTACAGTCTCCCTAAATGTCTCTTAATGCAAGACCATGAAGGTACACTGAGTGGGATTCATCTCTCCAAGCTTCAGCTATCTGACCATTCATTGCCTGTGCTCGGGCTTCCTGTGACACCCTGGGCAGCCCTGCTCCCCTTGGGAAGGGCCTGTCCTGCCTTAGGAGCCAGCCTCAGGCCAAGCTGCTGTGTGATGAAGATGGCAAGACTCTACTGCATCGCTTGCTTGCTTGTGGGTGAGTATTCCTGAGCATGTTTTACACTGAAAAGCAAACCTTCTTCTGGCCAAATGTTTTCCTCTAGAGCTAATAAAATCAAATCAGACTCTTCCCCAGATCAGGAATGAATTTTGTCTGGTTGTGTGTCATGGCTATAATAAACAGTTTATACTCGTGCAAAGGCTGTGTTTAAGTATGGCTGAATCCTGTTTAGTTTACTATGATTAACCTAAACAATTTATAAATGGATGAAGTAAGTTAATTTAAATTCTTCCTTCCATTTCCTATGGCTTTGTTAAGATTAGATTCTTAAAACAACCATTCCAGAAATTATTTCAAGACAAGAAAACGAATGTTAACGTGCCTGCATTAAAATCAAATGGCTTTCCCTCCTCTCCACCCCCTCTTCATTAATAAGGCATACAAGTCCTTTCCAGAACTACTCAGGATAAACAACTGAATGCTTAACGGTAGATGCCATTAATGTCTTAAAACAGGGGAGTATTTTGCTGTGCCATTCAATGCATTACAAGAAAAATTTCAGTCTAATCCCCTGCAAGTTGCTTCTTCAAACTCCTCAGTGGTGAGGCTGGAGTGTTGGTGATGTTGTCATGTTACAGAAATATTGTTTCTGCCTCTCACATGGGGATTAGATGAGCAAAAGGAGTTGTAGCCAAAGCACGTAAGCAAGTCTGTATAGAAGTGTACAAGGTTTAACAACTAAAAAATTAAAAGTCCTAATATGAGATTCATGTCCTGTTCAAAACCTTTTAACTAATTAAAGATATAGCCTACTTTCTTCTGCCTCTAGGAACACTGAATGGCTGATGGAAAGAAAGTATCTCAGTTGAAGAGAATCAGTACCCTGGCTTTAATTTCACCAAAGAAGGATATTTCACCTTTCCAGAGCTAAGGTTGGATTCAAGTTATCATCTTTCACTCGCTAAGTGTCTCTCTTACAGATGGGCTGTTCCTGAATATGCTCGCCGTTACCCATGTGCTGCAAGTTACAGTTCTCCTTGGTGGCAGCACTGCATAGCTGTTTTTCTTGGTGGTATGAGCAGATGGGCTTTGTGTTTCCTTTAACTGGATCCTTTCTCTGACAGCCTTTAGTTCAGTTTTGTTGGATGAAAGACAAAACACTGGTTTTGTCATTCCAGGCATTCATATATTCTGTATAAAAGGCTTTGCTTTTTCAAAAAATAGTATTTTGCTTTTAGTGATTCTCAAAAAATGGTTGCAAAGTTGCACTGAAAGAGCCCAGATTTGAGCCTGTATTTTCATCTTGATCCCTGAAACAATGACTTTTGCCACTTCTGAGCCTGGGTAGGACTTCCTTATATGTTGCTAAATGATGTATTACCAATTTATGATCAATATTTTTATCACTTTATTTTACTGGATGGTGCAGAGATCCTCTAAGCATTCACATACATGTTTAAGGAAGTCAGTAGGTAAAGACCAACCTCCAAGAACTAAACATTTGCAGCCACAGACAGAGAGATGTTTATCTCAGGTGAGGTTTATACTGTCTTCTGTTTGGGAACTAGAAAAACAGTTTCTAGCTTCAAGCCAAAGCAGGAATTAAATACAATCAATACATTCTATAAATATTTTCTAGGCTTAAATGGTCTCTCTCCCACAAGGCTGAAGTGTGAAGACTCTGGTTTATTTCTAACAGAAGGAAGTCTGTTTCTGGAGCTCTTTTTTGAGAGATGGAAAGTACCAGGTTTGGGCTTTGTCAGGGGGGTTGTGGTGAGGAGCTCTGCTTCCGCAGCTCACCAGCCAGCTCTGATAACGCGTCCTGCATCCCATGTTGGTTTAGATCATCCTAAATAAAGCACTTCTCTAAATCCTGCGTGCACTCAGCTGGTGGCTGAGGTGCTCTGCAAAAACAGGGACATTTCAAAGGTGACTGAACTGACACTACAGAACCTGCCCCCTGCCCCCTCCCCCCAACATCCCCCCTCCCCTGACATAGCTGTAATTGCTCTAGGGGTGTTTTCTTTCATGGCTCAGGAGGTGGGATTGATGGAAGGGGACTGAGGGTATGGGGGAAGCATGTGCTGAGAGTTGAGGTAAATGCAAGGTGGTTGTGTGAGGCGTTTGTGACATCAAACTGGTGGAAGTGTCACCCTGAGTGTCAGGAGGGGATGATGTGGGTGTCCTCTCTTTGAGAAAACTAAGATGAGTGCCCTGGTCTGGGGATCCTCACTCAACCACTCATGCTGGATCACAAAGCTGGCAAGCCTGGCCTGAGATCTGCCTGCCACCTCTGTGCAAGCTGGTTAGAAATACATATGATGTGTGTTTTGGGCTTTGCTTCCTCTGCATTGCTTCTGCCCTGAATAAGCAATGTGGAGGTGTATTAAACAGGTATATGTAATGGATTTATTCAGGTGCTGTTTCCAGAGGGCAGATCCTGGAGGTCAGGAGGGTCCCTTCTGAGGAGAAAAGTGGTCCAGGATGGAGAAGGGATACACAAAGGACATAGCTACAGCTGGAGCAGAAACAAAGGCGAGACAAATGTGGGAGGTTGTGCAGGGCTGAGCCAAATGTTTAAACCCTGATATCTGACACAGATCTTGTTCCGAAACACAAATACAGTGAGTTGCTTTCATGCAAGATAGACCAGCACCCCGATCCAAAACTGGAGGCAGGAGGACAGACACTGTACACCCCCATTCAAGCACCTGAAGGTGGCAGGTCAGTGGCGGCCTGGGCTTGAAGCCACAGATGGGTAAGAAAAGAAAGTGGGCTGAATTGCTTTTTGTTCCTTCTACAGGAGTGCCTTGTAGCAGCAGAGGAAGAGGGAGAGTGTGTTCCACTGTGAGTAGTCCCTCTTTTGAAACAGATGGGATGGCTCACCTGGGAAGAGCTGCTGGGGATCTTTGCTCTACCTGCTGTCACACAGCAGCATATTTGTGAAAAAGACCTTTCAGCAATGAGAGTTAATCAAGCTGAGTTGGTCAGGTGGCCATTTTATTGTTTAATAATTTAGATACATGAATGCAATTGTCTGAAGAGATTGGTTTATCACCATTATAACTAATCAAATAGTTCACAGCAGATAATGTATGAGCTGCTTTTTGCCTTTGCTTCTTAATGAAGGGATTAGATACTGCTCAAAGCATACATTAGTCAAGAGTTTTAAATCTATTTCCTGAGCTCAGTCCTCCCAGAAGTCTCACAACTTGCCTGTATTCCAACAAACCACTGACTTTGTCTTCAGCTTTCTGCCCACGAGCAAGGCTTTTCAGCTGCTAGAGGTCAAAAATAGGTGAAAGGTGTCAATAGTCTAGGCCCTGTGAGGAAATGCAGTATCGACATCTGGGCTGGGACACTGTGGGCTCAGGCCAACTGGGTCTTGTGGGTCATGTTGAGAAATATAACCCAGTAGGACACAGGTGCCTGAAAAATCTCCATCAAAATCCTGCAGTGTAGTGCTTTACTTATACCGACCCAGGATGAAGCAGGAATTTTTGGCACACCCTCCAGCAAGAGCCTTCTGAACATGCACATGGTGTGCACCCACTTGCATGAGTGTTTGCCAAGTAATAAGCAGCATGAACACAGCCAAGCTACATTCAGAAACAGCAACCAGGCAGTCTGGAACAGAATTTGCTCCATCTTTTTTGTGGCTGGAGGGAAAAATTGCCACAGGCAGCATTTTATTAAAAACACAATGCCAAAAAAAAAAGAAAAAAAGAAAAAAGAAAAAAAAGAGAGAGAAGCAAGCGAGAGAGAGACAGAGCTAAGAATCAGGAAATAAATTAATCAATGTTCCTCTGGAAGCAAAGGAAGCCCTTGGGTCCCAGCACAGCTGGCTTGAGGATGATATTGCAGGTGCTTGACATGTGGCCCAGTTTGTTTCCAGGAGCATTTAGAATAAGGATATCTTAATGTCTGCCTGTTTCTTTTTTTTTTTTTTTTTTTTTTTTTTTTTTTTCCTCCCTCAGGAGCTGGGTCAGGATTTTTTACTTCTTTTATTGTTCATGACTATAAAAGTAGCAGTTGAGAATATTCTAGAAGCGGGTCAAAGTCCCATTGTGCTGGGAGTTGTATGAACTGGTAACATGGAGGCAGGCTGCACCAGGAAACTTTGCCATCCAGTTTAGCCCATTGCATGGTTCAGTAGTAAACCCAATGCAGGGCAGGCTCCTGCATCGCACAGCTGGAGCCTCCTTGCTGTGTACCCTAATGATAAAATGCTGATTGACATGCTAATTAAGAGCTACTTACAGAAGGATGTTGAATACCTTATTTAAGATTAAGGGAAAAAAATTCTTAATTGAAAAAAATGTAAGAAGGATATAATGTACTTTACTTCAAGGATATTTTGTACTTCATTTCAAAACTTAAAGATCTCGGAAAGAGGCCTGCTACATTTACATTTCTTAATACACTTTATTTTTACGACACTCGTTTGCCTTGTTATGCCAAAAGGACTTGGCCTTTGAGCCACTGTCAGGGCTTGAAGATCTTTGCCAAGAGGTGCCCATTGCTGGGGCCTGGTGAGGGGTGCCGACTGGCACCAGTGCCCAGTAGCTGCTGAGCGTGACCACAGTGACACTAGGCTTGCCTAGGGCTGGTCCAAGCACTGCCAGAAACCACCGAGGTGTGGGCAGTGAGGCTTTGCCTGCCCACAGGGGAGATGAGAGGTATTTTTGTACATGGCTTTCACTGAAGGAATGTGAGAGAAGGAAACACTGCACCGTTAATGTTTGCTGGGGCTGTGGAGCATCCCACTGTCCCTCAATGTTGGAACAACTGCAGCAAGGCTGGTGCTGGCAGCTGGTGTGGATCCTGTCCTGACTGAACCCCTGGCAGCAGCCCTGCAGCCTGAGTCCCTGTAGGCCCCTCCATGTTGTCCCCGGGCAGCTGCTTTCAGCTGGCTGCAGAGCATCCTCACTCTGCAGTTTGATTTTTAGTCTAGTAGCACAAGGCAGAGGGTAGCTAGCTTGGAGGAAGAGCTGGTCGTCTGCAGCTCCCTGCCTAAGGGTGCACATATCCCAGGCCTTCATCACAAAGCCCCCATGTTGCTAGATGTCTAGGTGTGGCTGCTGTGCTTTGCATGACACCTGACATTGGCTATGTGTGTTGCTCTGTTTGGAGCACTAGGTGCCCTGAGAGGCTGTGAAATGATTAGCACTGAACATATTCAAAAAATCAAGGAGGTCTTGAGCAAGCTGAGCTAAGCTGCCTGTTTTGAACCAGATGACAAGCAAGCACAGCTCCTGGACCAGAGATCCCTGCCAGCCTCATTTACACTTGGGTACTTGTTTGGGAAATCCTGACTTGAAGGTTCAAAAGGAGCTATTCAGCACAGCCAAGCATGATTCTGGTGGACATTTCTGCACTAATACACGTCCTGGGAAAAATGTTGATAACTGGAGAGTCTCAGATGTCTGAATCAGGCACTAGTGGGCTGCATCCTGTGTAAAGGCTTAACCTCAACCTAAGTCACTTTTCAGGCAATTATTTTGAAGGGAAGGAGGTAGCCTGCTCTTTGTTTATGTGGTGCTTGTGTTCTGCATGTTGTCCATGGAACAGGTAATGGTTTATAAAGGTGAAAGCTCTGAGTGGAGAGTAGTAGCTGTAAGGCACAAGCACATTAATCATACAATTTTTGGTGACACAGATTAAGTGGGCTGTCTTCTGGCTCACTTTAATACCAACACCAAAACAAAGCTGCACTGAGAACTGAGCAATCTAAAAGTAGGACAGCATCAGCCATGAAACCTCTTCTTCCTCCTCTACCCTGAGACTACCAGAGGTTTTACACTGTAAGGGATAATGGGACAGCATGTTTGGAGTGCTGTTCTGCTGAAGGGCAGCATGGAGACCAGGGGCAGGAATCATCAGAAAAGCAGGACAAAGCAGCAAAGGACTTGCTGAGCATTATTTTTTTTGTAAGGTTCACTGTAGGAAGAGCTCTCTCCCTATTCTGGATTTTCCAAAGATGAAAGACAAACGTGAGTTGGTGTTATTTTATTTGCTCCGATAAACATTTGATTTATAAAAACAACACAGACAAAAACACCCCGAAACTGTTTACAAAGCAAGTTAAGTGCTTGAAACACTTGATATACTAGAGTATATATTGTTCACCTTCCTATTTCATACATGATGTACAGGTGAAATATTCCTTAAAAGAACCAATTTCTTTCCTTTATGTGTAGTAGTAAAAAAAACCCAACCAAAACCAAAACAACACCCCCAAATATAAAACTGTCAGTATTGTCAGGAACTACCGGTCGCCATTCCTTGACTCACCGCGTGGGTGGAGGAAGAGGAAGAGGGTGCCACAGTCCCTCCCTGCTCCCCTCCTCACACCCCCCCCCCGGGCCCCCGCCTCTGCCCGCCCCTTGCATCCTCACAAAATATAAATCATCCCTTCCCCCTTGGAAATCTCACATTGTGGCCTCCACTGCTGCTGTTGAGGCTTTGTCTTGGCCTGTTTAAATATTTATGAGTGGTTTGGTTAAAATGGGGGAAGGGGAGGAAACAGATCCAAACCCATTTCAGACAAAATCCTTGTCATCATAAATTGTGACTCCTATTTGAATAATCTTGATTCCTCTTGACTTCCATGGCAAGGCCTGCTAGATAAGGATCGACGTTTATCTGTCAAAGGGGTTTAATAAATGGCACCAGATACATCTGTAGTGGGCTGGTTTGTGATGGCTGAATATCTGATTTCCAAGGCCTGGTCACGTGCCATAGGGAAGAAAAAAGGGGGGGTGGGGAAAATCACTGCAAAACTCCTGAAGACAAAGTTGTTAGCACTTATTAAGCACACTGTTGTCATTTATATAGACCTAATGTGATGTTAACTGTCTTAAACATTTCGGAGAATGGAGCTTTTCCTTACCTCCAAGGTCCTTTTGCAAAAATAAAGGCACTGGCCATTGTCTCTTACTTTTCTCTAGAAAGCATGTGTCCTGGTTTGAGCCAGGAACAGAGTCATACGGTGGTGTGTCAAGCAGTTAGACATGCTGTACAGAAAAAATTTGTTTCATTTATAATAACAAAATCAAGGTAAAAGGGAGGGAAAAAAAAAAAAAAGTACTGCCTGCACTCAGAATGCACAGCAAATACAAAACATCTGCTTGGATTATTGCTGGCCTTGTCTTGTATATGGTTTGGTGGTGGGGGTGGGAGGAGGGGAAAACAAGCTGCTGATGTCTTGCAACCTGCTTGCAAGCAGCATGAAATCAAAGCAATAAACATACAACATTAACGACCTCTGTATGGAAACGTGTGGGAGGGACCAAACCTCTTCACATTCCCATTTTGGGATGCTATGAAGACACTGGGGTTAAGGTGAGAGGGCAAAGGCATCCCTGAACCTTCCAAAATGTGCTGCAGACAGGAATGCGGAGGAACAACTGCAAAGCCAAATTGGCTGGTCTGCTGTGATGCTGCTCCTGCAACTGTGAATGGCAGGGTCCCAGCCAGGAGGTCACAGCATGTGCTTTGAAAGCCATCTTCTTGGCCCGTATTATTCCTTTTTGGCAGAGTGTTTAGTGCACAATTGCTGGTGTCATGCTATGCCAGTCTCCTCAGGCTCCTTCCCGAAGAGGGAGGGATCTCTAACACACTGGTAAATTCCTGGAAGCACTTTTTTTAAAAACTCTTTTTTTCAGAGCATGGCTGTTTATAGAGATACATATATATATACACATATACATACACACACATTTTATTTTTATATATGTGTATATATATATATATAAAAATAGCAATTTCATAGTTATATACAGGCATTAATAAAGTGCATAATGTTATTGGCTATTTCCAAATCTCGTTTCCTGAGGAAGTGCTAACATACATAGCTCCTCCTATGGCATGATGCTGGCAGCCAATGCTAGGATATGATACCTACTCCCCAGCTTTTAATTCTCATTAATACTTCTCCCTGTCTGGAGCCAGAGTCTAACAGGAGTAGTGACAGCCTCAGTCCTCCAGGAAGCAAGTCAAGGCACCGATCGAGACTTCTTCCTTTGCCAAGGTGAACACATCTAGGAGCAACTTCCCTCCGCTTTGGAGCTCTCGGGTGCATGCTACTTGGCAGTGGTGACAGAGCCATCTTCAGGGATCTTCTCCTCCGAACAGCTCCTTCCCGAGAGCTTGTCGTGGTGCTTGAACTCGCTGAAGCGCTCCGCGACGCACTGCGCCGTGAGCCGGGCCTCGGGGTCGTGGTCCCAGCACTCGATGAGAGTTTCACACACCATCTGGATGCCCTGCAGAAAGCACAGAGACAGGAGACATGATGGGGCCAGGCACCACCAAAGCCCATGTGTGAGAGTTGCTTTAGGGCCCTCTGAAGTTCAGGGGTTGTTCACATTTGTCTGGAGGGGCCTGTCATTTCTGGGCATACGTTCTGATACTTTTATAACAAGAGCAAATGATGCTTTGGATTAGTGCTAAAGAATCAAGTAGTTTGTGGGGGTTTTTTAAATAAATATGATCAGAATTCTTGGATAACATGACTTCCCGTTCAACTCATGCCTTTATGTGCCTGAACTCCGTTTGGGTTTTTTGCACAAAATCCTGATTGGCAGCAATAGCAGGCCCTACATCAGCCCATAATGAATTCCTTGCAGACTAACTAAATCTATGTGCAAATATGGGCCACAGTCCCACAAACACTTAAACACATGCCACTCACAGATGTAACTATTTAACCTTCATTTCAATGCTGATGCACATGTTTACAGGAGCAAAAAACAGTTGCATTTTATAAACATGTAGTATTTGTCAGGAAATTGTGTGCTTTGCTTTATGACACTAAAAGCCCATTAAATAGGATTTATCTGAAACTTCTTATTTAAAAAAAATAACATTTCATAACACTGCATTAATTGCATAATTTACCTAATTGCTGATGTTGACTGATGTCAATGTTAATAGCAGAACGTTATTGTCTATATACAAATAACATTAGTTTTCTGCTGGCACTGAAATTACAAGCAGTAAATTAAATTAAATATTAAACATTAACTTGAAATCAATAGTGCAACAAATCTCATTAAGGGGGAAAAAAAACTGTAATATGTAAATCCATTCCAGAACTTTATCACGATGAATAATGAGTTCATTACAAAAACACGACTGCAGAGGAAGGAAATGAATATGGAAGAGCCATTACAGTGAGAGCAACTTCTATGGACTTCAAAGCAGACCCTCAGCTGCTGCAAACTGTCACAGCCCTGTGGAAGCTGATGTGTCACTGCATTTTAGCCAGCACAATGTGAAATGCTGAAGGGATTGAGATGAAGGGAATTAAATCCACCTTCATTACATGTCCTGTGAGTGTGTTATCAGGCATCCATTTCCTGCTGTAGACTGAACCCTGATGGAGCCAGCTGTGCCTGTCCTGGTAACACAGAAGCACAGGACCATAGTCTTCCCAGTACTAAGGGCCAACTGAGGTCTGGGTTTTACATAGGGCAGAAATCTCTGAAGTCAAATGCAGGACACCTAGGTCCAAATCTGTGATCATATTAGTTGCTATGGAAATTTAAAGGTGACAAAATACACAGTGTCTTACAGCACTCCACACACTCCGGCTTGCTGCCAGCTGCTTCAGTGCTTCCCTGTCCAGGTGTCCTGGGCATGCTGGCACAGGTATGCTTGCCGTTATCCTTGGCTGTGAATGAAATGAGCTTCTGGACACTTCTCTCCAAGGTGGTACTGCCTGTTTCTTCCACCATGTAATACAGTGTCAAGCCACAGTGTCCACAGAAGTAGCCCTGCCCTGAGCACAGACAAGTCTCTGGGCCACCTAGCACTGCCCCGGGGCTGCTTGAAGTGCCAATGACTTCTGCTTTATAGGGGTTTCCATCACCTTCTGTTCTATGTACATCATCTGACTCTTCACAAATGCAGAACAAAAATACTTGCTGACCATGTCTGCCTTTGCATTAGCACAAAGAGTGTCTTTCTTTCATATCCTGCAGTAGATTGGTACTAAATTAGATTTCCTTTTGCTCTTGAGAAAATTGTGATTATCTTCAAGCTTGCTGACCACAGATCTTCCTGTTGTTTCACTGTTTCCTTAACCAGTTCTCTAACTTTTTTCACACAAGACCATGTCTTTTACATATCCCCAGAAATGTTCTCATACTGTTCCTTATTTTAAGCCTTTCTACCATTTAATTTTTATCTCCCAAATGGCTCAGGTTTCTCTTCTTTGCTAATTGTGCTCTTCTAAAGTACCACAGGTGCATTACCAGTTTGGACTTCATCTCGGCTTCAGAGGAAACAAGCAACTGCAGTCAACTCATGATCCGTTTTACCAACTCATCCACAATTTTTATAAAATTTGTGCAACCACTTCTTTTCTATAAAGATAAGAATCAGTATACTTTCTCCTTCCCAGCTCAACTTCCATTTAGAAGATGATTGTATCCATAGGTCCTAGAAATGTCAAGACCTTTTTAGTACTCATAACATCAGGTGTCCCTCAAAGTACTGCTCTCCTCCCAACTTAAAACACTCCTCCTCAGTAACCCTACTCATCACAGATGACTACATAAGGAGTAAGCCCATAGCCCCACGAAGGGGCTGCACTCAGTCATCACGTGACAGATGTGTTGTCCTTCCTTAGAAAAAAGACTGATTTTGGCCACTCACTTGGCCTTTCCTAAGTAGGTGTTAGATTGTGATTTTAGCATCTCAAATGAAACAAAGTAGGGAGTGTTACATTGTTCCTAATGGAAATTACTGGCTGATCTTGGTCTCCTGAGCTTTTATAAATGTTCACAACGCTTTCCTTTTGTCTGTAAAGACCACTCAACATATCTAATTGACAAATGGAACAACCAAGCCTCTTTTCTCCTGAAATGATTCTCATTTTATCTCTTCTGATAAAACTGCTCAGAGCAAAGGTGAAGAAATGCATTTATTTGGTCTGTTTTCATTCAGTTTCATCTACTGAGAAACTGGGGTGCAACAACCACTTAGTGCAGCCATGGTGTCTGTGAATGGGTAAAGCTGACAGAGTGCTTCACAACATGCAATGGAAATGGACTGCTAATGTGCAACCTGAATAAAACCAGACTGGCTTGCTGAAGACTTATTTCCTATTTTCTTAAACCTGTCAACAGCTGGGATACAACCATGGCTGCTCTCCATGATAAAGTACTGAGATTTGTTTTCTCTGCTGAAGGGGCCCATGTGTGAAGTTGTTCTATTTGACCTTTCAGAGCCTGCACATGGTGCGCTTCAAGGCCTTAATTATTCTGTGGCTGTCTGGATGATTGTTGGTTCTCAGGTTTCCAATCTTTTTGTTTTGACCACTTTTAGATTACACTGGTGTGCAACAGAAATTCCAGGGCTTTGGGCTAGGTATGGTGCAGAGCACTCTGGTGTCTGAACCATGGCAGCACAGGTGCCACTGTGTGACAGAGCTCTAATCTGTACAAAAGAGAGGTCCAGCTTGTAGGGCAGGACACTGAGTTGAGGCTCAGGCACAGCTAAATGTACCTTGCAGCTCCCAGTTGCTCACATGTGGTGCTCTTACCTGATGGTTAAGCCAGGAGCTGGGGATCTCAGGTCGCCCTCTGTCTCTTAGGACGTTGTCCTTCATGCTTTCCACGCAGGGGTGTTCTCTCACTTTAGAGCCAAACGGGGGCTCGTACTCCTTCACTTCTGCCAAGGGAATAAGCAAACACAAGGGTATTCAGCTGTGCTGTGCTGGTGCCAAGTGTGAAGGGAGCTGGCTGTTCTCTGGAGGAGTAGGAGCTACTGATTAGCTGCTCAGTGCCACTGTTCTGCTTGACCAGCTCCAAACAAAGCAAAGCCAGCTGGCATTTAAAAAAAATGTTTCAAATGCATTTCTCCCACACACTCCCTTTCTCACTCCCTTTTTCTTTCCTAGCCAACTAAACAATTTTCATTTAAACACTTTAGTACATAATCATATTAGCAACAGTCAAAGCAGCACAGTAACCTATAATGGTTTGTGAGCCTTTTAATCCGTGCTGAAGCAGAACACACAGGAGCTCCAAGATGAGTTTTGCCTGAGCCAGGCTTGCAAGAAATGGTTACCTGGTCTCCCTTAGGTCCCACAGAGTCCACACATGCTTATCAGGTGAAATATAAACTGAAATCTGTCTAGGTCATGGTTGATATTAATGTGCCAGATTGCTAGCAGGAAACAGTTGCTTGAAAAGGACAAAGATGCAGCAAGAAGCAGTGCTTGAAGCTGCTACATCACCCTTGTTTATTATTGAGGCATGTTCCCTTGTAGAAAGTAGTAGTCTGCTTTTATTTTAGGCCTCTTTCCCAAAATGGGCCAGCTTTGGCCCATGATACAGGGGGCACAGCTTCCTGAATGGGTTGCTGCCATTATAGCTTTTGTTCGCATGTTGCATATTTTCTTTACTTTTCTTTGGAGAGAGAAAGGAAGAGGCAGACATATGGGACCTTTGGAGAAAACTCAAGAAATCTCTGAGAGCGGAAATACTATAGTAGATGCTGACACAGTGTAGAAAATGCTGTGGTTTCTTTGAGAACAGATGGAGACTTCATTCACTAATGACTTGCGAGTATTAGATGAAGATTTATGAAGTTGGCCTGTTCTGCTGCCTCTTATTTCTTTCTAGGAATTAATTGAGGGCAAGAAATCTGAAGTGTAATCTACAAGGCAGTCTGAAGAATGCATGTGGGTGCCCAGGAGATGTGTGAAGAGAGATGAATGAGATGGCAGACAGCACTGCTGTGTAATGTTACAACCAAAGTTCAAATGCAGGGTCCAGTGCTGCTCAAGGGGTAAAAAGAAGCTCCAAGAAGGGTGAGAACAATTACTAAAGGACTAGAAAAAATGGAAAGAACATCTCAAGATTGGCTTTGTTTCCATGGAGAGAAAGGTAAGAAATCATATGGTAAAATACTGAAAGTTACTAATGATAAAGATAAAACAGGTCAGATCCTTCCAATTGACACATCTCGTGATAAAAAAAAGGTAGTAATGAACAGAGTTAAAAGGTGGAGTTTTCTCCAAAGCCTTGGAGTAAGGCCATAAATTTCATTTCCACATGATGGCCATGAGATGAAGACTATAGGCTACAGAAAAAGAGAGTGAATTTCTAATGCTTAAAAAGAATAGCCAAGATATGATACCAAACATTTTTTAATGGATATTGACCCTTGTACTTTGAAGTTCAGTATTTAGAGATCCAGCTGCAAACAACTGTGTGTTCAATGCAGCAGATCACTTCACAGATGCCTCCTGCAGAGCTCTGTTTGCTTCTCCTGAACTATCTGGTGCTGGCCCCTGGTCACAAAATGCTCTGGAGAATGTCTATAGTCTTGAAACACAACTCCTATCTTCCCACATGTAAATCACATTCTTCAAGACTTAAGGGCAAAGTCTGCTTTGCTTTATTTCCTCTGCAAGAAGTCATACCACTTTCACCTGCATTAATCTGTGTTAAGAGATTACTCAGCCAAAGTAAATTTACAAGACTCTAGCCCTAGAGGTTAATTGGGAAGCTGCCATCTCGTTGGTCAGATCTGGATTCATGTGCAGCGGATGCACAATGATTACAAAGCAGATATCTCTACTTTAAAAGCAAACCAAAATATTGAAGTTTCCTGGGAAAATTTAAATAGTGTGACCTAGATGGCCATTTCCTACACCATCTCCATCAGTCATGGTTTGATTATGGTAGCACTCATGGACACCAGCCAAGGCTCTGATATCTTCTTGTGGTATGAGGAGTCAGAGAAGTCTATTCAACAGAGGGAAGCTGGTGCTGCAGTGCTGATCTGTTCCCTCTCACTGAGCTTCATCTGATGCCATTCAGATACACAAGACGGTCCAAGTGGGGGAAGGAAAACCTTCCCAGGGAATTGATAGGCTTGTAACACATTTTCCTTGTTTGAGAGATTCTTCGTATGCTAAGAGTATTCCTCTTTCAAATATAAAGACTGAATAGGTTTTTCAAGTTCAGATTTTTTTGTTGGTTTTGGGTGGGTTTTTTATGGTGAAGAAAGAGAAATTGAAGTCAGATGCCAATTCACTGTAATAACTTTATAGTAATTCAGTTGTGCCTTCCCCCAGTTTGAAAAGCATGCAACATTTCCTTCCTATTCATTTTCTTCCTTCTCTTTCCAGCCAGCAGAATCCTCTCACAGTAAATCATCCTTATGCTGTGGAATCTCAGGTGCCAGGCAGGTTTTGCAATAATAGTTGAGGTTATTAATGTATCATATTGATGTGCTACAGTAGATGTAACAGATATCAGTTTGAGGAAGGTTAAAATGTTTGAGCCTATCTCCTTGTGCACAGCTGTACGCAGATGCTGCATCTATTTTTCATGCCTTACATATTTCTTTTGATTGTTTTTAGGCCAATGAGGCCTAAATGACAACTGGCTGAAGTACCATATATACTTCTGGTACCACAAACTACAGCATCTCCAGCATTCAGTAATCATAGGGTTCCTTCAAGTTCAACCTTCAGCATTTCATCTTTATGGTTGTGAGCTACTTTGCACTAATAATCACTGTACCTCTGTTGCTTTTGACATTGGCCTGACCATAACTCTCAGAAAGGCTGGGATTGAATTTTCAGCCCTAAACAGAGACATTACAGAAAACCTATTTGTTGTTCCTGATGAATGCTTTGGAAAAACTGGCCCTTGGTTCCTCAAGAAAAATATGCCTCACTCATGATGTTTTACTGTTCCAAGCTCTTTGCAGTGAGGTTCTCTTCCTCTGGGTCAGAACAGCATAGCAGCAAACCCTGTAAACATTCCTTCATGTGATCTGTCTTGCTGATTTCTGTGGGATGACAACTGCTGGAAGATGAAGGCTCATTTGTAGAATCAAAGCAGGAGTGAGGTGACAGAAGTCCAGTAAAAACCAACTGTGGAGCACAGTCCACAGCAGTGGGCTTGTGTTCAGGAACTTTAGATCTTTTTTAAATGCCTCCCCCTTTTAGAGTTTACACAGGGGGAGCCACAGAAGGGCATAAATCAATTGATGGTGGAGCTACTGTGACAGGTCATGCACACCCACCCACCTGCATGTGTGTGCAGATGATGTCTTTCTTCATGCTAGAGGTATATGCTAGGGTGGTGGCTCTACTTAACTATTTTACAAAGGAACTACGCAGAGGCTCAACAGCCATTTCACTGCCAAGTTTAAGGAACTGTCAAATGCTTCACATTCACCCTAGGTTCCCTGCTCTGCTCCTTCAGAATGCAAATGCTCACTGGGAAAGGTGAGGATGTGTTGGGAGGGGTGAGCTCAACATGCAGTTTCCCTTGCACAGACATGTTTTAAGTGACTTCACATTTGATGATCAGTCACCCTTCCAAAGGTGTGGGAGTGCATGAGCTCTGCCATCAGCATATGGTTACAGGCTGCTTAGTCACTGCATGCTGGATCCTGAGGTGGGAAAGTAGAGGAATGCAGAGCACATGAGCAAACCAGCACCCAACATGCAGAGATTGTTTATACTGCTGGCTGGGCTTGTTGAAAGACAGAGCTTGCTGCCTTGTATGTAGCATTGTGGTGACACGTAGAAAATTTTGAGTACCTGAGTTACTGTCGCAGGGATGCTGCACTGTGTGAATGTACCAGCTCAGGACTACAGGCCACCACAAGTCAGAGCAGTGCAGATATGCCCTAACTGGGCTCTGCTCCACAGACGGAGAGGCTTAAAAACAGGCCTCAGCTGCAGCCACCTCAGGGCCCAAAGCACATGCACAGCCCCACTGTACAGGCTACCAAAATGCTCCCTGCTGCCACAAACTCTTTCCAAGCAAGCATAAGATTAGTGATTTTATTCACATTAAACACAGCTCTGGTAAAGCAAGGCTGCCATTTCAAACAAAGCTCTGCTGCTATACTGAAACCAGATACCATACCAGGGAGTACAATACTGCATGAAAAATGTCGCCATTTTCTGAGGAATTTCTCTTCTCCCACTTTAGCAACTCCATGCACCCAGAAGTTCCCTTTCCTCCCCTTCCCTGCCATCCCCAACAGTCCCCCATCCGTAGCAGCTTCGATACAAAACAGATGGTTTTCTTTTCTTTCTAGGAGGCTGTCAGAGAAATTATACTTGCCTCAGTCACCAAAGCTGTGTTGCTCTGAAAGCAAGTGGTTTAGATGAAAATTATATTTCTTGCAACGTGCAGCATCTGGTGCACAGCTGTTGTGCTGAATGAAATACCAAGCTAACAGCAGCGTGGAACAGTTGAAGTTCTCCCCAAAGTAGTATTGCTGAGTTTCTAAATATGCCTCTTAAATTATGCTCCAGTGAAAAATCAGTCAAACTCGATCTTTGCCTCTGTCTCCCTTTCCCTCGTGCCCCATTTCTGCTTCTCCATATTTAGCACAACAAAGTAACAATGAACATGATGGCCTTTCTCAAAAGCCAATCCCCACCTGCTTATTTACTACAGCAGCTTCACAGTACGGATTATGCTGCTGGGTATTTTTGTTTAAACGTCTGCTGACTGAAAAGGCCTGGCATAGCAGGGAGACTATGTTTGACAAAGCTGCTGTAGTGAAAAGACTTGCCTCCGCTGCCTCCCACACTCACCAAACACCTGCAGGCTGGCAAATGAATCCTGAGAGCTACCTTTGTAAATGAAGTAAGTCATTGTACCTTTACATGACTGAATGGCAGTTAGCACCCCCCACATGCTTCCCTCCCTGAGGAAAGCTGCTAATGCTGCTGCCTCAGCTTAGACCGCCACTTCTACCCTCTAAACTGCCATGGGCTTTCTCCAATGACCAGGAGTGGCACCAGAGTCAAGCTTGCCCTGCAAAGATGGTGCCTACATCTTTTAAGCTCCTTTGGAAAGACTGGCTGCAGCCAGGTCAGCCTACTCCAGCTTAAACTCGAGGTAATTTATCTCAGTTTAGGAAGAAAAGGGGTTTGCGTGAGGTGGAGGCATCTCCTGAGGAAGGCTGTGAGAGGAGGAGGGAGTCTCACAAGTGACAGATGGAGAGAGAAACCAGAGGGGGAGCTGTAGTAATGAATCAGTAATAGGGTTAGGGTTCATAGTAATGAATGTAAGGGTATTTCACCAGCTGGTTGCAAAGATAGCCAGACTGCATGAACCAGGGGAAAATCTAAGGGAAATGAGAGAAACCATGCAATACTGCTGCAGTTCAGTACCAGTGACAAGTTAAGGGAGCTACAACCTGGGAGCTGCATTTAGCTGCTCTGGGTGGAGATGCTAAGTCCAAGTTCCACTCCCTACAGATCAGCCCAACTACTCCTGTGTTTTTGCTGGGGACTTAATCCCTGGAAAAGCGACTGAAATAGGGAAACAATATTCAAGAAATGTGTTTCTGGAGATGAGGATGATGAAGGGACAAAACTGATTGGGAAAATCAGATGTGGGTGGAGGTTAAGCTTCAAAGCAAAGTGCATGCTGGGCCAGAGAAATCTTTCCTTTTCCTGAGATGACTTCAGCTCTTCTTCTCAAGGTTACAATGGGTTAGTCTCTTCCAGCTAAACATGTTGGTGATTTTCCTTCCTTATGAATCTCCCTTTATATCCTCTTTTAGGCAGTTGCCTTCTGAGAACAGCAGCAATAAGGTTTGCTTTTGCCACAATCTCCATTTTGCCCTACTCAGCAAATATGAACAGGAAGGGACTTGGGCATCAGCAAAGATGAAAGACTCCACAGTGAACCGTTCATATATATATTAATAAGGTGAGTGCCTAAATGCAAGAAACAGAGGGACCTCAAGAGACAGGGTGAATATCCTTTTCCTCTGGTTTTAAACCTCCTCAGCCACATTTACAAAGTGCTAATGAAAGGCTGATGTTGTGCCAATGCACTTAGAAACAGGCATGATCATGACAGTTAAACGTGGATAGGTTTGCCTTGGAATATCCCAGACTGAGGTTCAGCTCCTTAAGCACCAAATGTTTTTTCCCTGAAATGTTTAACTAGAAAAGACTATTTTTTTTTTCTCTCTTTTTTTTTTTTTTTTCTCTTCATGCTTTTATGCTAGCTCTAGCTTTCTGCACACATACTTGCTTTGTAGCTTTCCCGGCGGGGTGCAAACTGGGGCAAATCTGTTGCCCACAATCCAGCCCACCCAGCAAGACCAAATGCTGGTCAGACACAGGAGGAGACTGAGGTGGAGGCATTTCTCCCTCCTGTACATGGACACTGTGAGCCAGCCACACAGCCACTGTCCAGAGTGACTTCAGAGACCTCCATGGGCACCCTTGTGGTATCCCACGGATGTTCGTAGAGAAACAAGGAGCTGCTATGCACATCTTCCCATGGGACACTGGTTTCCCTCCTGTACACTATGTTCGTACTCTAGTCTGCAAGACTGTCCTGTCTCTGTGGCAGCCTTTCAAGATGGAACCATGCCAAGTGCAATGAAAAGGAAGTCTCTGTGGTTTTGGAAGAAGGGAAACAAATCAAATTATAGCTGAATATCTACTATAATATCCACATCAGTGTTATCTTTTACAGCCTCACTCCTTAGACTGTCTGTGAGAGCCCTGGATTGTGCAGAAGCTTTTGTTACAAAGAATGTTAGACAATTCTAGCACACTGAAGAATTTTCATATGTAACTTAGTCTCATTTTAGTCCTTGAAGTAAGGTGAAAAATCTTTGAATATGACAATATGCAATGCAGATATCTCAACAGAAACTTTTCTGATTTCTAGCAAAAACCAGTACTGCTTCAGAATTAACATTCCATGAAAGTTAAAGGGAGTCAGTTATTACTTCTTGGTCTTGATGTTTCAAATCAGGCAAGGCCAAACAGACTGAGTCAACCCATGGCTACTCAAGATGTTATAGGAAAAAACAGACATTAATATTTAGAAGTGCTCTGCTTAACCGATCCTTACACCAATTAAGGAACAATTTTCACGTGCACTCAGGTGCTTGCCCTTCAGGCCTGGTCATGTGCACATACACCTCATACTACCAGAGGCCTGTTAATTTACAGCATCTAGAGACACTGGAAAAAATAGCGTGAGGAAAAAGAATCACCTCCTCCTCAGACAACCATGAGAGCACGTGTTTCTAAACAGACTTACAGAGAGAAGAAAACAGATTACACTTACCTCCAACACCATTACAGCGAGATGTCATTTCCCAGAGGACCAAAGCCATGGAGTACACATCTGTTTGTTTGAAGGACTCCACATTCTCTAGGTTCATCCTGGACTCCAGAACCTCAGGGGCCATGTACCTTGCTGTGCCAACCTACAGGAGAGGAAATAGGGGAGAGTGCAGGAGCTGCAATTGTAATTCATGTTTTGGATTCTGCTGTGATTTAACTTCAGCTTTCACAAAAATGGTGCCATTTGACATGTATCCAAAAATTCAGGCCATACTTGGCACAGGTCATATTGTCTGCTGCCAGGGGAATCTGGCAATGTCCTGACTACCAGTTTACTTGCACGTCCCTTAGTAAAAAAAAAAAAAAAAAAAGTAGCTCTCTTTAGTTCCTTAAGCAAATAATTTTGACACTGACAAGCTTCCTCACTCTTTGACTGTTCACAGATAAACTCTGCCCTTTGGGCCTGAAACAATTGCCACTGACTGAGAGTCTTTCACATGAGCTAGGAACACATTGTATCCTATTGCTCTGCATATTACAGTGTTAGCTGTTTCTTTTTCTGGTAGGCTTAAAAGGAAAGTGGTAAATTCAGGCCTGGCAGAAGAAACCAAATACACAAATACTGAATGCAGAAGCACACATTTGAATGGAAACAAAAAAATCGTTGCCTTTGTTTGAAAAGCTGTTCTCATAAACTTTATTCATACTGAGAAATTTTCAGCAATTATTTTAGCAGCTTTGCTGAGATGTAGATTATGACCTTTCATTACAGAAGGCAAAGTTTCAATGTATGTTTTTATACCAAAAAAAGGATTTAAGGAAGAATTTTTGGATCACTCAACAGTTGCTCTCAAATGACAAGCTCTTCACTGGGTAGGTGTAAAAAATTTATCCCATTTGAAAAAAACCTGCAAACATAGAAACTCTTTCATCAGGCAAAAGTAGCTTTAGATTTGAGTCCGGTTAATCACAGAGATGAACAAACACAAGTGGGTGATGCAGTAGGGTTATTTGCACTACAACAATCATTCCAGAGCCCAGTGGCAAGCAGAACTGCAAAAGATCATTTCAGTTACAGGGTCTGCAATTGCAGGCAGCTACATAGTGAATATACAGTCCTGAGAGAGCTCTACAACATCCATTTTACAAGCTTTTGTAAACACATCTTTTCACACACCAGGCTCAGAGCAAATGGGAAGATGTTCCACAAAAAAAGTGCAGTGCACCATAAGAAGACAGCAGGAAAGATCAAGGACATAGCTTTGTCACAGGACCCGGCAAAAGTAGAGATTTCCTGTGTCAGAATATCCAAATAATCGTAGTATCAAAGCCTTTATAAATGGAGCACAGAAAAAAACACTGTGTGATCAAAGTTAAATTCCCTATTACATGGACTCTGTGAAGAATTCAAGACCAAGCACGTGAGCATACAGTGAATGGGTACTTGGGTCAAACATGTCTCAGAACCACTGAGGTGACCAACATCTCCTTCCCCAAAAAAACATGAACATATGGGAACTCCACAGAAGAGACTATTCCTAACCTCTTTGTTTCTCTGTACACAGCTTCTTCCCCAAACAGACCCCATCCAAATCTTAAGAAGGGTTACCTGTACACTATGGCCCACAGTCCCACACCCCCAAATCCTGCTGATTTTAACAAGAGTTAATTATGTTTAAATACAGATTCTTAATATTGGCAAAATGTGCTGTTCTGGTCTGGCACTTTGCACCCTCCTTGCAGCAGTGAACATTTTTCTGCAGCTTGGTTGGGCAATGGAGGATGAAGCCCTGTAACTAAAAGTACAGAGGGAAATGCAGAGAAAAAGTAAAATTACTTGAAGAATGCTATCAAGCCAAGCCAATTTCCATCCTGCTTAGAATTTATCATTTGCTTCACTTTGCTTATGTCCTTTTATCTGCATTTAGATTATTTGGCCTTTGGGTCAAAGATATTTTTCCTATATCCTGCAGAAACATGTCTCCTGAGTCTCAAAGGCATTTTAGGTACCTAAACCCCAAAAATTCAGTCCTCTCTGGAGTCGGGATATACTTTCACTTTGCAAGTACCAGTCTGCTTTCAATTCTCACTTCTCCAAATCTTCTAGTGAGGGACCATATCTGTTCCTGTAGTATATTATAATTTTTATGACATTTGAATCTTTTTTTTGCTGGAGACCTTGCATATCTTTCAAGCTGTTGAAGGAGATGCTTTGTGCCCTGGGGTCTGTCAGTCAGAGGGGTGGCAGATACCCTTCTTTATCTGATTAGGGAGACCATCTGATGCTGCTGAGGTGAGAAACTGCTGGCCTTGCAGACACCTACCAGTCATTTGAACACAATGGGACAAAGGTCCAGATTCATGTGGTCATATTAAGTAATGTCTGCAAATATTAACCATCATGGATGGCCAAACTGAAGAAATTGCAAAGCTGTTAATAGAAAAAAAGATAGTTTCCAGACAGTCACTAAGGTCTTTGGTATTTTATAGTCAACAATGGCTATCTTTGCATGACACAGAAGGTAGTTGGGTAGGTCAGAAAGAAGATGGCATTGTAACCTCAACAACTTGCCTTGAATATTGCTGTCTAAGGCTGACTAGAGAAATGGTAAAATACTTAAGCCTTTTGTTTATTTCATAGGAAGCTAAAGGTCTATTAAAATTAAAATTTGGGTCAGTTCCATTATATACTTTAAAAAACTGGATCTTCTGGTGGGAAGGGTTTGAATCAAAGTTAAAATTTAGAATGCATAAGGAGAATCCTGGTGTGAGATCTCTCTGGCGAAAGCTACAGCACTAAAATTGGCATGTTGGGAAATTTAAGTGGGCAGTGCTTGCATGCCTAGAAGAAACAAGGTTGAGGTTGAAGTGGAGTGACTTCACACCATCATACTCCTTGTCAAAGAGAAAAATAACACTAGTGGGGTAACCCCCAAATAGATTCATTTCCCTGAACTCCAAAAAGGTCTGGCATGCTAGAGAGAAATGACAGGTAACTGTGAGTGGTGTTTGTATTATTTTAAATATGTCTCCACTGGTATAATTCACTCCCAGGTCTGGTTGATAAACATTCTTAAAATGAGATCAGGTCACTTGCCTCTTGCTAAGAAGAATTTCAAAGAGAGATCTTCATTAGGGAAACAACAGCAAAGCTCCTATGAACTCAACAGAGCACTACTATCTGAACAGCTGTCCTTTAAAACATTCTAAACCAATATACTAGTTCCATGTGAAGCAAAAGTCAGTGTAAACAGACAGGCTTTTTATACTATGTATAAAATATAAATATAAAAATTAATATATAAATATATGTATAATTAAATAACTAGGAATTTATTAACCTACCAAATGGTCTGAATTTATACTGCAGGAGTTCTCATTAGAAGAGCAAATACTTAGAGATATACTTACAAAAAATTAATCTTCAAAGCATTTATAAACATTCTTGTATTTGCCTGCATATGGAGAATGTACCACAATCTAAAGCAAGTTTATTTTTTGCCTTTTAAACTGATTATCTGTCACTCTAGTTCTCTGCTGATACCTCTTAAGGACAGAAGACTGACTTCACATATTCTGGGGCACACCAGGTGTGGATCTACTCATACAAAACTGTAATGCTATCAAGCATGAAAACTGTGGCACAACCTCACAATGTGAAAGCACATCTTTATCGTATGTGTGTCTGTACATTGCAGAAGCAGCATAAACAATTGTTAACAAGCACATACATGCTTAGCTTCAGTGAATACAGAGGATGTTTGTATGGTTTACATGCAGCCCTCCAGTCATAACAAAACCAACACTTGCACTTCTCTCACTGTTCCTTTAATGTTTAGAGCCTTTCACCACTTCTACAGTAATTTTAAATTATTTTAAGTAAATATGGCAGCATAAGGCTTTTTTTCCTCTTTTCACCCCATAAACCAACACATCAACTAGTAAAACACCTCCCTACCCTCCAAACTTTTAACTTACCTGCCCACTGTTAGCCAAGTCATCCACAGACAGAGAAGGGTCCAGCCTCAGGGATAACCCAAAGTCACACAGACAGCAGGTTAAATCATTTTTCACCAGGATGTTAGAACTTTTAAGGTCTCTGTGCACAATAGGTGTTTTGGGGCGACCACAGGGTGTATGATCACTATGAAGATGAGCAATCCCTCTGGCCAAGGATCCACCCAGTTTCCAGAGGTCCTCCCAGCTGATAATGTGCCGTGTGAGATATTCCTGCAAGTTTCCTCTAGCATGGAAGGCAGTAATCAACCAATACTGTTTACCAAGATCTGTCTTACGCTCCTCTGCTGTCAAGAACTGGAGTATGTTCTCATGCTTGAGGTTTACATCTGAAAAAATGTCCTTCTCAGTTTTCCAGGAGGCATATTCTTCGTAGGGGAAAATCTTAACTGCCACAGTTTCATACTGCTCTGATGTGTTTTGCTTCAATTTGGCTTTATACACTTCAGCAAACCTTCCTTTGCCAACAACAATGTCCAACTCAATGGGCAGCAATTCTGTGTTGTGGTTGATGTTGTTGGCACAAGTAGAGCTGATGTCTGAACGGTCATCATCTAACATAATGGCACAAACATCACTGCAGTCCTTATGTTTCCTGGGTTTAACATTCTTCTCCCATGCCTTGTTGAGTTTCCTCTTCTTATGAGTACGGTAGGCATAAAAGATAACAATCACAGCAACAGAAATCACCAGTAATGGGACAAGGCTTATGATTGTGACTTTGGAAATTTCATCTTTCTCCTCTGGCTTATGAGGGTCAGCTGTAAAGAAGAAAAGAAGGAAGGCATACATTACATGATTCCACAGCTTTATGTATACAGGAGCTGTCAATAATAATAATTTTTTATCCAGAGTGCAATACATGATTTCCTGCAATAACAGCAAGTAATAAAAACTGTCACTGCTTTCTTACTTCAAAATATTGGTTTGTATATAGGCCTCCACTTTCCAGGACCTCCCTGTCTGCTTATTTTATAAAAAATAAGAACTGAATGAGCAAGAACCCAATACAATTTAGTAGCTTTGTTCTTTTCTCAGGCTCTTAATACATTATGGATTAAACCTCCACCTTCCTGAATACAATAGCCAAAGTCTCCTGCACTTAACTCTGTCAATGTTTTCTTGTCAGATCTGCCTCTTTAACCGGTAATTACTAGAACATGTTAATTTTTCTAAAAAAACCCATATAGGAAATGCAGCATATGAATTCCCACTTGCCCAGTTATCACTCCAGACATATTTCAGAGGGATCCATATAAAGACATCTTCAGGAAGCCTGTCTGCACAGAACTACTGTGTGTTAATATCCAGGTACAATAGATATACCTGCATACACATCTGAAAAACAAAACTCATTCTCATACTTCGTGAAA
>NW_009952263.1:2759784-2792793 GCF_000747805.2 Chaetura pelagica
AAAGAGTGTTGCTAGAACAATCAGGCATGTATGATACATCAGAATTGTCACTCCTTCCATGTACTTTTTGCATGGATTTATGTATCTGAAAACTTCCTCTGTGTGTCACTTGCTGGCTGTACACTGGCTTTCCTTTTTTAAAACAGTAGATGGTTCACTTCAAACTCTGTAGCTGGTGCAGACTACACATTAACACATTCTTAGGTGGAACATACAGGGAGTAGAAGAACAGCAGAGACATATTCTGAGATGTTTCGGGAATGGTACAAATCATTATTGTAGAGGCGAGAGCTGCCCTGTCACCTCTAGAAGTGACGTAGTGGACCATTTCTTAGGGAAGATAAACAGATTAAAAGGAAACTGTTTTACTCTGAAACAGATTAAAGAATGAGGGTCAGAGTTTATCTCAACCTGATTTGATCATACACATGGGAATGTACTCTCCCAGCCTATTTCTTCCTTTGAGTCAGAGCAAATGTACTACATCATCTTTCCACGAGGGTGGGGGTTGATTGGAAGAAGCCTCAGGAGTCTAACCTGAATGGACTAAAACAACTGAAGCTGTAATCAGAGTTAAGCAAGTGGCTTGTGTTGGCAGCACAATGCTCTGGCTGATGCTTACAGTAATGTCACTGACTCAGGTTCTGTGTATCAGGCCAAATAAGTCAATATGAAAAGGAAAAGTTTAATAAGCTCTGAAGGGAAGTGGCCATTGACTATATTTGCCACAAGTCTGTTTCCCCTGCTCTGTGCCTCTCAGAATGAAGGTCAGCAATGCTGAAAGGGGTGGGGGAAAAGAGTTTACAATTAGAACAAGTGGTACCTCTGACCCTCCAGTTTAACTTGTAATCACTTTTCCACTGGAAACAGAGTTAGCCAACAGGCAGCAGGAGCTATCAGCTACTTAAAGGCAGGTGATGGGACACCTGAAGAATACATTCTTCATTTGGAAAAAGGCCTGAACTAGGATGTGTTTCCTCTGAAAGGTTCACCAATCAGATGTAGAACAAGTAATTCAATCCTAACCTCTCTCACAGGGTTTCAAGAGGAAGTCTCTAGCACTGACATTCCCAGCTAGTCAGTGGCATTCACTAGCAGCATCTACAAAGAATGTATTTCCTTCATTCAGAAGAACATTTTAAGCCAATCTCTTCCACACTTATGAAACCCACAAATCCTTATTCTCAAGTGACTTCCCTAGGCAACAAAATGTTAGTAAATTTTAAAGTTCTTAAATTTTAAAATAAAAAAAATATTTAAAAGTTCATCACAGACTACAGGCACCACTTCTGCTTCTCCACATGTTGAAGAAGTGAAAAAAACCCTCAACATTTTTTAAACCACGTTTACTGGAGCAACGTATTTAGAAAATCGAATGTCACTGTCAGTAAACAGAAGATTTGCATTTTTTATTCCCATGTGCATTCTTTCTCTCAGAAAATCTGCTTTATAAAAACTTGGGAAACACCCCAGATAAAATAGTTCTGATTAATGTTTGGTGTTCTGTTTTGGGTTGGGTTTTTTGTTTGGTTGGTTTGTTTTGCTTTTTTTCCTCGACTGCAGAAAAGCATGCTTGAAGTTCCATGGACCCTGCTCATGGAACTGAGAAATATGTAATCTATATCCTATGGTATATGGTTTTCAACAAAGATGAACAATGCCTCTTTAGGGCTCTTTAAGCCCTTTGTCACACAGCTGAAACATATAGCCCAGATATTTGAAATACAAGTGGCTTTCTAAATGAGGGATTAAAAATCCCAAGATATATTAGTTTTCTTTCAAATTTCTCCCCATGAGTTCAGCAGTTGGAGGTAGCTGAGTGCATGTTCAGCTCTGAGAAGAAACTCACTCAAAGCCACCGCTCCTTGATGGTTATGGCTACCTTTGTGAGGGTCTCCAATCACGCCTATAATGCCCTAGAGCAGGCTGTGCTATTTCAGCCTACTGCTGAGAATTCTCCTTCAGACTTCACAGTCCCTTTGGCTCTTCCTCTTTTTGCACATGTGAAAGCTCTGCTTGTGGTGCAGGGGAATTTCTGGGTGGAAGGGAGAAACTGTTGATGTTGCAAATGTCACTTGAAAAAGAATGAAAAAAATGTTTTAATCAATGCAGAAGCTGAGTAGTTTGGCTACTTCCCCTGAGCACTGCATCATCCTGCACCCCTGCTGCAAAGTGATACATCCGCTTTGGCACTCTCCCTTGGAGGAAGTAGGGAGGCAGGGGCTGAAAAGCAGACAGCTGCACATCCTCACCTAAAGCAGCAGGGACGAAGGGTGTGCTCATTTTTAGTTTTTAAGACTTTGGACAAGTCCACTCAAAGCTTAGAAAGTGCAAGAATGAGCACCCAACGGAGAGAACTGAGGTCAGGACTGACAAGGTTGAACCCTGAGCTTAGGAGGGGCCTGCCTGCCAGCAGAATTGACAGGGACAGCAGCAGTGAAGATCTGGTGACTCTGAGGCCAGTTCAAGCAAGGCACTTTTGGAACTGCCTTTGATTTTGACTGCTGATATGAGCAGAACAAAATCAGCCCTTCCAGCACAGGCTAGGTTGGGGTACTTCTCTATGGAATCTGTGTAAAAAGTGAGTGCAGGATCAAAACTCAGAGCATATCTGTATGTTTGCATACTGGCTAGCCAACATTTTCTGGCTTGATTACAGGAATCTAAGAATAAATACGTTCATTTGCTTATAAATAAATGCCTGAGTCAAACACCACAATTTCCAAAATATGAGTGCAGCTTCCTCCTTCTGAGCACTGGAATGAGTAAAAGCTGGCTGCACAGGCAGGCAAGAAAATGGTTAAAAGAAACAACCTTTCAGGTTTTGCAAACATGCTCCTAAATAACTTTCCCCACCCAGAACTATTATTTAGGGAATCAGTCCTTTCTTAAGCTTCAAAAGATCCTATTAATACAGCATAACAATAGAGAAGTTGAGCTAAAAAAAAAAAGCTTCCTGTATGTGATTTAAACTAAGCACTAGCCATCTGCACAACCCTTAACACTACCTAAGCCTTTAGGGAGTAGGCCTCAGGTGCCAAGGAAAATGGAAACACTGTACAGACCCAGTTCAGCCAGGAAGCTTCAGAACACAGCATCACTTTGTCTGCAAATTCTTTAGGTTGGATTAAGTGCCTTATTTGAACTTTGGTATCACTGACGTTTGGAAACAAGAAATAAAATAATAGCAATAAAATTAGGAGCCGCACTTAAACGCACAGAGTAGCAGAAAGGCACAGCCAATATCACCTGACAGAAATACTTCAGTGCTGGTTGCTGCTTCTGCAAGTTCTAAAGTTGCTGCAAGTCACACTGCAGACCAAGAATGTATTTGGTATTGGCAGAATTCAGGCTAAACATATCAACACTGATGTATTGCAAGCTTGTCTAGCATCTTCAAAAAGCCCCAGAAACAGAGTCACAAAATACGGGTCCAGACCCAGGACTGTGATCTAGTTATTTTGCAAGTTCCTGAGACACAAAACAGCCCTTTGAGCTGACTGCAGAGCAACTTTGCTTTGCAGCAATTCTGAGGTTTCAAAGTTTGGTTTCAATTCCGCACTGGAATGAAAGCTAACACTTTTTGAATGGGTATTTTTTGCATAAACAGAATTTTGTTCAAATGTTGCATTTTGGCAGGAGATCTGAGTGCTGAACCCCCACCAGTGAGGTGACTATTCTCAAGAATGGCAGCTCCAAGTTCAAGTCTTGCTCTGTTTGATTCAGGGAAGAGCTCTTAATCTCTGATCATTCTGAATCAGGCAAAATGTGAGTTTGAGCCTTATGTGCATACCAATTTCTGAGCAAAATACTAGGCAATAAAATATGGAAAAGTCTGCCCACCTCTTCGGTTCTATGTTCTGGATGAAAACTAACTCCATAAAATGCTTCATTTTCAGGGAAACAAAGTATCACTCTGAGAGCTGTTTGGGGTAATTCAGTTTATCTCTTTTGGAGAATCCTCAAGGGACAAATGAAATTATGTAGTTCAGTGTCTCATGTACCTTCCTGACTTTGGTTGGTGGGTTGTTGGTTTTTTGTTTGTTTTATTTTTTGTTTGGTTTTTGTTTAGTTTTATTTTAGCATTAAAACATCTTGGAAATCTTCAGTGAAACATTTTTGGATGGGAAAGGTTGATTTTCAAAACAGAAACTCCACTTCTGACAGTACTGTACTTCACCCTGAAACCTCTATCTTGAGGACAACATGGTATGAAAGTTTATCTAACTTTTGTGTTTAAAAACTGTTAATTTTACAGGCATTGGCTTTTGGGATTTGTGGATGGGGAGCTTTTTCACTGGAAAGGGGGCTTTTTCCTTAGGAAAATGGTTGGTCCTGACACAAAATACTTCAAAATAATCAAACTCAAATGCTGCACCTCAAACTAACCTGCTTTTTTTTTTTTTCTTCTTCTTCTTAACAGTTTCTTGGAAATATTTTAATTTTCCATCCTTGCTGGAATTAAGGATTTTTTTTTCAACTTAATATTTTTGTGGGGCAGGAAACCAGCTCCACCCCTCACTCAGCTTTATTTTGAACCATCTGATGGCAGAAACCAGAGATTACTATATTTTAAAACCAGAGTGGACTCTATCTTGCTATCCAGTGGAAAATAAATCTTGATATTTCTTGTAGACCATGAAGTCCTAGGGTGATGAAAAGGGATTTCAGGGCACTGGGCTGAATGGTTTTGAGATCTGGAGCACAGGTGGTGTTTTCCTCAGTTCCTTCAGTGGTAGGGAATGCTGAAAGGAACAGGAAAGCACAGCTGATTAACGTGTGGCTTAAGAGGCTGGTGCCATCAGATGAATTTTGGTTTCTTTGATCATGGGGATGTTTACATTGCACTGGACCGGCTGGCAAAGGATGGGGTAAAACTGTCACCAACGGGGAAAAGTATTCTTGGCCAGAAGTTGGTGGAGCTCATTGAGAAGGCTTTAAATTAGGCTTAAAGGAGGAAAGGGATAAAATCAGGCCCACTAGAGATGAGCCTAGTGGTGACATGTGAAGGTCAGGGGTGAAATGGATAGCCCAGCTCAAGCACATCTACACCAATGCACACAGCATGGCCAACAAGGAGGAGGAGCTGGGAGCCATTGTGTGTCAGGATAGCTATGATGTAGTTGCCATCACAGGAACATGGTGAGATGGCTCTCATGAGCTGCAATCAATGGCCATATGCACTTCAGAAGGGATAGGCAAGGGAAAAGAGGTGGTGGTGTGGCTCTACATATTAGGGAGTGTTTTGATTGTAGAGAGCTCAATGATAGTGATGATAGGGTTGAGCATTTATGTACCCATGAAGGGTATGGGGGGAATGAGGGGGAAGGCGAATAACATGGATATCCTGTTGGGAGTCTGTTATGGACCACCCAATCAAGATGAGGAAGCAGATGAAGCTTTTTAGAAGTGGCTGGCAGAAATCTCAAAATCACCAGCTCTTGTTCTGGTAGAGGACTTGAACCTACCGGATGCCTGCTGGAAATATAACACAGCAGAGAGCAGGCAAGCTTGGAGGCTTGAGTGTGTGGAAGATAACTTCCTGGCACAACTAATAAGTGAGCCTATGAGGTGCCTCGCTAGGCCTGCTGTTTATAAACAGAGAAGGACCGGTGGGAGGTGTGGTGGTTGGAGGTCATCTTCGGCTTAGTGACCATGAAATGGTAACGTTTTCAATTCTTAGTGAAGGGAGGAGGGGGGTCAGCAAAACCTCCACTTCTGGAGGGTGGACTTCAGCCTGTTTAGGATATTGGTCCATCTCCCTGTGGAGATGGACCCGAAGGGCAAAGGGGTCCAGGAAGGCTGGATGCAATCTTAAAGGTGAGGCTGCATCTTGGGTAATACATTCAGTTCTGGGCCCTTCACTACAAGAAGGACATGGAGTTGCTGGAGCGTGTCCAGAGAAAAGCAACCAAGCTGGTGAAGGGTTAACAGAACAAGTCCTACAAGGAGAGGCTAAGGGAACTGGGATTGTTTAGTTTGGAGAAGAAGAGGCTGAGGGGAGACCTCATTGCTCTCTACAGCTACCTGAAAGGAGGCTGCAGTGAGGCAGGTGTTGCCATCTTCTCGCAAATTGTTAACAACAGATCCAGAGGAAATGACCTGAAGTTGCACCAAGGAAGCTTTAGACCAGATATCAGGAAGAATTTATTTACCAAAAGAGTAGTTAGGCACTGGAATAGGCTGCCCAGGAAGATGGTGGAGTCACCATCCCTGGAGGTATTCAAGAAATGTGTAGATGTGGCACTTCAGGGCATGTCCTTGTGAGCATGGTGGGTTTTTTGAGGTTGTGTGGTGTTGTTGGTTTTGTGGGGTATGGTTGTCCTTAAAGCTAAGTTTCTGCAGCCATTTCCTGAACTTGACAAGAATTTTTTTTGGACTAGGTAAACCAAGTCTGTCAGGGTCAGTAACTTGTATTTGAGCTGTATGTCTTCATCTTTTAGCCTAAAGAGGATATTGCCAGGGTACCCAAAACATAAGATCTGCTAAAGCAGCCTCCTGGAGAGGCACTAGCTCTGGTAGTTGGTAGGTCTGCCTGGCCTACTATAAGGGCTCAGAGATAGTAGAAGTGACAAGATAAAGCCATCTCTAGAGCCTGTTTCCAAATCTGCCTTTCTAAAGCACTGTCATCTGCATGGCTCAGAATTTGGACCCTAAGATGTTTGCTTAAAGGTGTGGGAACTCACTTGCTTGACATGCATGTTACTCTGCAGTCAAGATATGGCTGGCAAACCAGACCCAGTCTTCAGAGCACTTAATGCCACCACTGACCTCTTTTCCTGAGAGGTAACAAGGCAAAGGCATGAAGAGTTTTGTGAGCTGTGGCACATTCACTGCTACTCTCCCCTGAAGGCCAGCAGCTTTGCTCCTGGCACATGACTACCCATAACTGGGTGAACAGGACTCAGGATAACCCTGTTATGCTTGGGAAAAATCCTCAGTTATGTGACTCAGTAGTACCTGTTACACATTGAAAGGATCATGCATATGCATCTGTCACCTGATGGGAATGACTGCATCTTAGTCATGGAGGCAGAAGGCAGGTAATTTGATTGCCTCTAAGTGGCTTGCTTACTTCAGTGAAAAGGCTGGGCAGCAATGATGTAATGGACATTTTATCTATTGTGAGCAGAATTTCATTTTTCAACTGATTGCCAAGTATGCTATTCAGCACCCAGGAGGTTTAAGAAACTCTCAAGCTCCAAGACAGAATAGTTTGTTGCTGTTCTATTCCCTCACTGCTGGCTAGAAAGTGTAATTCCTTGGTTTGCTGGCACAGTTCCATTTATTTAAAATCTCCCACCCCTGGATGCATTCTCTTCTTATCTCTCCCATTCAAACAGGTCACTTCACTGTGTGTACATGGCATTTCTCACACATTTTGACTTTTGTAGCTGAGCTTTCCTACTTAGCAATATGGAAGCCAACACATTCTAACTTTACATGATGTGACTGTGTTTCCGTGATATATGCCTCAGTTATACAACTCAGTGTCTGCTGCTGTTTGCTCATGGTTTTCTGGAACAAATCAATCTCTCCAGTTTCAATATGTTCCAACAGATGCCACACATTAACCACTATTTTTATTCTCAGCCTGAGTTTCACCCCTCCAACCTTTCCCAAAATATTATGTTGCCAGTGTTAGTTACAGTTTGTTTCTGTCTGTAATTATTAAAGTCTCTTCCATGACAACCTGATAAAAGGTTGGCCACATTCCCACACTTATTAAGCTCTCAAGTGATGCAAATTGTAACAAATATGCCAACCAGACTGGAAGAGCGCTGCCTAGTTTGTTTTTACACAAATCTGTAACTGAGCTCCGCATGGTTATTTTCCTAGGAAGCAAACAATATAAATAATACAGAGCAAAACAGAATTTTGGCTTCTTTTGCCTCTTTCCATTCTATTTCCTTTCTATCCCACTAAGTGAATCAGACATTCAGTATTAGACAGGCTCTTCCTTGGCTACACACAGCTGCAGGCATTGGGTGGGACTCTTGTGGCTGCAAATGCCTAAGAGGAAACGTAGAGAACAATGCCAATATACAAGCTCTAAGAGGCTCTGTGCAACGTTATGTAAATGCTACTGACCTCTTTTATGGGGCAGCTGGAAGACAGTTACCTTCTGAACATGTTAGTTGGAGAACAGAAAAGCAGATTAATGAAAGCCTTTGTTAAAATCCACTTGGAAGCACTCCAGCTGTAATCATCTCCCTTCTGCTGTTCCTTGAGCACTGGACAACTCACCTCATGAGTATTTATGGCCTGGCAGCTGTTTGTGCACAGATCTTAAGTCTGCTCTTAAGTCTGAGATCCTCCTATGTAGTCAAGTAAAATCACTAATGCTTTGACTCTAGTAAGGAGAGGAAGAGGAAAGAAAGGAAAAGACAGGGGCAACACGTTAGAGACAAGGGAGAGATACCAAGTTAAGAAAACTCTCAAACATTATCCATATCTCCTGCACAATCTGGGCACAAGACAAGTCAACACACAGGCATGCTTGTGGTGGTTCAGGCAGAAGAACAATACCAGGTCTCCCAGGTAACAACTGTACACAGTGAGTAATCACAGCACCTGAGACACTGCAAATCCATAGGCTGTAATTTGTTTGGGTAAATGACTCAGACACAACTGATTAATCAAATACTTGTCTCTTACACTCTCAATTAGCAGTAAAACCAGGATCAATGTGAAGATTGTTAGCAGCATAACATCCTCTCCACTCTGACACATTTCCCTAGTTAGTTTTATTATTCTCGTAAACTCTTTTTGACCCATCAGTCATGTCTATCACTTAAGTTTTGTATTTCAAGGCAACTGTCTGGATGATTCAGTTATTAAAATTTGTACACATTGTTGCTGCTAAAGGTTTTGCCCGTGTTAGGAAGGGGTGTGGTGGGAATGCCCAAAATAATGACCTCACCTTGCATTTCATGGCAAATAAACACAGCCTACATGAATAATGCCACAGACTCCTCAGTTGCAAGCTCCATGGATATCTCCTCAGCACGGCAAGATAGATGAGGATGAAAAATTATCACCATCTAAGTTATCAGAATTAAACAACTCTAAACCAGAGTTGTGCTACAGGTCAGAAAATTCTATTTCCACATTTTGACACTGCTGCATTTTTTTCCTGGATTTGAACTTGATTCCCATGTATATTTATATGCATATATTTCTATATATGCATATGTAACAGCAATGGTACTTAAAAGATTTGTTTTCCTGTCTGCAGTCCCCAGTGCTGGAGTCACCCTTTTGCATGTCACTGAATGAATGTGTCTCAATGAGCCTGGACAATAGGAAGAAGTTGCATTGCACAGCAGGTAGGTCATGCGCTGAGGAACATGCAGGCATCCCATTTCCTCACTACAATGAGTGCCTGGTCACATCTGTGCACAGAGAACAGGTCAGGCCGGCTGGAAAGAGCACAGTCCTACTTGGTCCCTTTGGGTAAACAAGCTTTGACCTCAGTCAAATAGTTGAGATTGTTAACAAAGGAGAACTTTGTCAGGCATTTGTCATGCTTGCATTGGCTGATGAATAGGGAGGCTTGGAACAGTGCATACAGCTACAAACAGACCTAGTTCAGCACAACAGGTCAAAACATAAGAAGGCAAAGCAAGATGCAGAAGACTCATCAGACACAAGTAGACATTAGGGAGAAAAAAACCTCTGGTTGTCCAGTCCTGCACACATCTTTTCCATGACAGCAGGACCAGGCCTCTGCCTGCCACTTACCCAACTTCTAGCCAGCCACAGCCTTTCCCCTACCCCCCAACCCCTGATTTGGCTAATCTTTTCCAGTGGCTTTGCTTCCTGGCTTTGCCTTCTGGTAACTCTGGCATTAGACATTTGAATAAATAATAATTAAAACAGACTGGCACTGAGTTTTGCCATGAGAAGCATTTTTCCACCACAAGGATGTAAGTTGCTTGCAAGTCACAATTTTGTTTGGCAAAAAAAGAGGGATTAAAAAAATAAACAGAGTAGTCAGATTTGCAATGACTACCTGTCTCCTGTATATTATTTCACCAAAACCAACAGAACATTGTTTGGATCAACTACGCACACAGTATTTGACACCAGCTGTGGCCTGTCCTGAGTCTGTGGCCTGAAACACCAAGGACATGAATCAGGGTCAGAAGCCCCCTGACACAGCAGAATTACAGGTGTGTTTAGGTACATGTTTGACTGTGTCTTGCTTGTTTTGTGGATTGGCAATTTAAACAAAAGTCCATACAAGAAACAGGCATTTGATTTGTATGTAACTACTTCAAACATTTCCACAGCCACATTTCTGTGAGTCACAACACCTCCCACTACCCAAAACCTTTAGATGTTTGTGTCCAAAATTGGAGTCAGGAGGTTTACCCTTCACAGTCAGGACTGATAACAGCCAACAGTGCAACACACCAACTCTTATATAAGCAATAACAGCTCAGCCATGAATCACTGAACCTTAGTGACTAACCTGTGGTGGAAATTAGAACTTGTTGCCTTACCCACAATTTTTCTTCTTACCTCAGAAACACCAGGAACAAACTAAATCTGATCTGTCTTACGTGTGCACCCCGAAGGAAGAAGACCTGGAACACTGGTCATTTATAGCAATAGCTTGAAAAGAAAGCCTGTGATTACCAGGTGCAAAATTACAATCTAATAAATTTCTGCTAGTAAATTAGTACAGTCACTTTTTGATCAGGCTTTTTTTTTGAACTCACTTTTGTCCATTCTCTAAAATTATAGGATGTGCAAAACCACTGCAAAAATCCTTGCTCTTGTGTACAAGAAACATGGAGAGAAAAAAAGGCAAGAACAACTTATAGAACAGATCTGGATGACATTCATTCCAAAGGCAAAATTATTATAGGCTATTATCTAGTTGTCTGGAGGAGCTGTGGACCAGCTGGCTGTGATGTTCTGCTCAAAGTTAAACACAGACAGGAAACCGCATGTCTGATACTGTAAAAATCGTTTGTCTTCCTGCCATGGCTAACCAGGCAAGCAACCCGAAGGGGCTGTTTTCATTTAAAAGAAACACTAATCCACAACAATCAAAAAGGAATGACAAAACTTCAATTTTTTTTCCCCCCTCCCAATTGGAGTTAATGCTCATGTTTGTGAATGAACTGGAAATATTATAAACTGAAGTTGTACATTACTAATTTTTATCTGTACTTAGTCACTTTACTACATGTGAATGTGGGGTATAGTCTTCATGAGTCACCTAGAGTGTTTACAGCACATGACCTAGAAGGAAAAGCTCTACTCTGAAGAGTGAAAGGAATTAGGATAGAAGACTGGGTTTTGATTTATACTACAGCTCCTTTTAGGCTGTTCTGGAAGTGTGAGGGAGGCTGCAGAGTTGACGGGAATGAAGGCACTTGGGCTTGAATTTATAATACAGTTTTCATAAACAGACACACATTCATCAGCATGATTATATTCAGTTACATAGCTCCAGGAGAAACAGCTATAATGGGACTAATTTATAACAAATTAGTCAAAACCCACAAGGTTGTGGTTTGTTTTGTATAAAAGCTCTAGACACGGTGAGATTTTTTCACTAGGAACACATTCTCTTCAATAAAATCAAGGCAATACATTAGATCTAACTCCTGGGACTATCACATGTGCTCACATCGATACCAGTATTTACTCCAACTCCTTTAAAGCTGGCCCAAGTAAGGGTTGGTCATACCATCATGGATTGGCAGTCAGGTTGTCTGGTTTCAAATTGAGCTTTGGGAAGGCATGAGGAAGAAGGAAGGAGGTGGCACTGGACATGGACAGCCTGGGCCAAAGAAGGCAAACACTTTCTAGCTTGTTCCTCTGGTCTTGCAACCCAAACTAGTTAGCCTTCTTGGAGGGCTGGGAAGTGAGAGCTAAAAGGCATTCACATAGTTGTCCACCCCAGTACAGTTATGCACCAGGCTTCCAGGAGTGAAAACAGTATCTCAACCCTTTGTTATTGCATATAATTAGGATTTGAATATATCCTTTTCTGAAGAACTTGCAGGTGATAAGGACAGATGTTGTGTGCCATACTAATTTTGAAGTGTGCACGTGAGGTTCTCTGCAGGAGGCTTCACACCTGCCTGTGAGACACCTGACTCAGTCTCAGTAAAAGAATCATTGTGGGATCCAGCAGGTATGAGAAACTTAAATGAGGTGTGTGCATGCACACATGCTCATCTGTCCATGCAGCATGAGGCCCATCAGCACTGTACACTCCTGCTCTGCTTTTACTGTATTTGCAGTGGTCAACACAGGTATACATGAAGCAGAATCGGGACAGGTTATGCACTTGGGCTTTGGTCTGTACTCAGAGTTCACTGGTTTAGCTGAACTCACATATATGTCCTTGTGCTGTAGTAGGCATGTGGGGGCATATCCACTAGTGAAGGAACCTTCTAGCTACTTCACACCCACCACAGAACAAGTGCAGCTGGTCAGTTACAACAGAGAAATTTAAATTCATATCCTATCAAGTTACTCAGTAGTATCTGTATACACAGATGCTATACCATGGCAATGCAGCCTTTCAGAAGAGGCAAGGCTTTAAATATGGCATTTGCCTCTTGTTTACGTTTTATAATGTAATTAGCACATGTTGCATTTTGGTGTGTCAACAGCACAACTCTAAACATGTTGCTTCCACCTTTCTTTTCACCAACTTTTAAGTCTTGAGCTGAGTATCAGACTTACTTCAACGGGAGGACATCCTGGCATGAAAACATATTTTCTGAATGCAGAAAGAAAGGTTGATATTTTGCAAGACTCAGAAGAGACCAAAATACCTCCTGCCACTAGAAGTTTTCCCTCATAAAATGAGATTCCAAAGTTCATGCATATGACACGGTTAATATTACTTGCAAAGTATAGCCTAGGAGTATTAAACCTACCTGATGGAAAAATTATCATATCGTTGCATTCTTCACCTGTACAGGAACACATGAACATCAATCCCCCATTGTCCTTCTTTTCTCTCATCAAACACTCCTCTGAGCTGGAGTCATCCAACACATGATCATAGAGTGTTTCCCGGGGATCGTGGCATATTGTTTCTAATGTCACATTTTCATCATTTTGTCTCCTAAAAATGAAAAGGAGAAAACTGAAATAAAAGAAGGAATATTTTACAAAGGTGGCAGACAGGACTGTGCCTACCCGAAATTTGCCTCTTTTGAGAAGTCAAATGGGATATAAAGAGTATCATATGTTCCTCTTTGGCTTTCCTGAATGGGGTAAATTTGGCTGTGTCTGGGCTCCTCGCACTAGGACATTTGTACAATGGCACAGCTATTCCTGTATCGTATTACCACTAAGCTCCAATAAGTGCCTTTGAAAATCTCACCCAGAATTATGCAGGGTAATGCTCAATGAACTGCTGTGAACTTCAGAACATACTTTTGGTTTTTGTGGTCACAGAGCAGACAGTAAAAATCTGTGGGAAATTATGATAAAACCTGAGTGATTTCCTCGAAATCTGAGGAATTTCTAATGAGTTGGCCTTTTCATTTCACTTTAGAAACCTACAATCAGTGCAATTTCTGCACAGAAAGAGTTATCCTTACAACTTAAAATAAAATTAAATAAAAGCAAAACCAACCATAGCATTGGTGCAAGCTAGTCTTGCTGTCTTGCAAGCCTTGCTGTCAGGGACATACTTGCAGCTGATAATCTGGATCGTATTCCCGTGTTTTCTCCTGATCCATAGATTTAATTTCATTGATACAAGACTCAAAGGCAAAGATCACTAGAAATACAGTTGTCAGCTCATTTGCCTTTTGGATAAATTGGCATGAAAAATCCAGAATGTATGTTAAATTGCACTACAACCATTTTATATACCAATAATAGACACTGACTGCCTACTAAAGGAAAACAGGACAAATAGAGAACAGCAAACAGGACTGATTCTGCATTTCAAGCACTGACTTCAAATTACACTGAATCTCTTCAAGTCAATGGACACAACTAATCCCTTAATAAATGAATTAATTCTGTCTTTCTGTAAGTGATTCTAATGATGTTCCTAAATCAACACTAGTGTTGCAAATACTCAGGTCTGTTCCTTTTGTTCACTTATGAGTGTTTCTGGTTTGCTTTGTGGATTAGCTTACCATTTGTGGAAGGGGAAAACCCCAGGTTTTCGACTGGGGTTCCCTCTTCATTTTGTTCAGAGTAAACAAATCCTAAAAGTGTTACAACCCATTTTCATATACTCTTGATTTCTTTGAACCTTGACATAGGCTATATAAAAAATCCACTATGCTTACATCAGAGTCACTACACACGTAGAAGATTATTTTTTTTTTACCATTAAGAAAAAGTATTTCTACCTATACATGGTAAATAAGTCTCCTGTGATAGATCCACACAACCTAATTTACTTTGGAACCTGAGAGAGAATTGTCTTTCTTCAGCAAATGCCACCACAATCTTCTCTGAGTCTCAAATCTGTTTCTACTCCGAGTACTGTGGGTGGATGCAGCTTAATGGTTTGAGCAAAAACATGCCTCTTTTCCAATAACAGCATAAGCAGGAACAGAACCGCTTTAAAGGAAAAAAATCCCCAGAACATTTCATATCAGAATTGTTAACCTCAAGCAACTCTCAGTATGCTGAGCACACATATGAGTTGTAAGTGAGAGAGCAAAGCCCGATGAGGTAGCAGGGACATTTTGAGTATCAAAGCAACCAAGAAAAGCACAAACTAAGGATGAATGAGGGTGTGCTCCCCTCCACACCTGTACAAAGAAATAACTTACCATATAGCGACACAGACTTCATTTTTCTTCTCGCAGATAGCGGTGATGTTGCAGTTGCTCTTGCACTTATGTTGGTTTGAGCAGGTTGTTACTTTAACATCACAAAATTTGCATAGGTTCGGCATTTGCAATCCCTTATTTCCATCTACAAGTGACGTACTTTCGACTTAAAGAAAAAGAGAAGGAAACTCAATAAGGGTAGATTATCAAATTGTGTTATTGCTCACTATGAAGATAAGGTTTTCATTAGCAGAAAACATTCCCTCCCACCTTAAATTAGTAAAATCTTTGATCTCTTACAGCTAGCAATTTTTTTTTACAAGGGAAGTGCCACACTGTAAAGACAAGGTTAATCAAAGAGAATTTGAAATTTGAAAAGTGAAAACAACTTCTGTAGACTTCAGAGGGAGCAAAAGTTGCTTTGTAATCTGCAGAGTCAAGCTTATTCTGAGTCCAGCTTGCACTGAAGTAAATGCTCTGCAGTCATCCATGTGCTTTATTATATCATACATATATCATGTCCCACCATGATGTATATTGCATCATGGTCTGTGTGCTAAAGTAACTGTGGATGCCATAGTAGGAATGCATGTTAGGTGGGTGACATCATTATGACATGGGTCATGATAAATTTTGAAAGTTTGTCTTTACTAACCTGAGGCATAACCTAGGTGTCACCCCTCATCTGATTACTGTCCACACAGAAAAACACAGAGCTAGAACTGAATTTCAACTTAAGTTAGATGGCCTGCCAGAGGCTGTGGGTGAAACTCAAGCTGGAAATGCAACAGGGCACCTGTACAGCTCACATAATCTGCCACTGGAGTCTTCCTGGGCTAAGTAAAGGGGATCTGAACGCAAACTAACTAGCAGTGACAGCCTGTCTTGTAGAAGTCTACTTTGACCTAAGAGCTACATTTCTGCACCTAAGCATTGAAGAATTACTTGCTTACTGGTTCTGAGTCTTAGTACTCGCCATCTGTGTCAGTGTGGTAATAGTAAAGGAAGAGGTATTTTTTTGTCCCAGTGTATGAATTTCAGGAAACATATTTTTAGTTCAAAAGCTATTTTGAAAAGCCAGCATGACTAAAAGGAACAGAAAATGCCAACATAAACTTTTTTCTAACGCTAAAATGAATATGCAGTTATCTGAAGTGGAGCAGATTATCTACAACAGTTTCAGTCTGACTCACTTTGTAATATATTTGGAAAAGTAGGTTGAACCACTTTAAGGACATACTGAGCTTCATATAGCAGAGCCACCTGCATGTTAAAACTATGCTCACATTGCTCTCTGTGGCCACATGTTGCTAGTCAACTGGTAATGGGCAACCAGGGATTCATAATTTTCCCCTCCTCCATTAGCTGAGAAATCAATTTTTTCCTTCAAGAATTTAACTATTTATTACCATTAGAATATTTTAATACAGGAATTAAATATACATGCTTTTCCAGAAGGAAATAAAAAGGCCTCTTGCTAACATTTTCAATTGATTTCTGAGCCATTGTGAGGGACTAAGAGAAACATCTTCCTTCTTCAACCAAATTGCACGTCCTTCTCATCACTAGCACAGTCTCGTACTGACCTAAGCTCTCTGATCTTACTGCCATTGTTATCTGGGGCAAAACTCACAGTGATTTCAGTGGTCCCACACAGAGGTGAGGTTTACGATGAACTCACTGGGAGCATGCTAGCAGTACATTATGAGCCGGCTGGATGAATTTTAAGCCCCAGGTAAACATTTCATGTTCTTAATTAGTTGTAACAACTCCAGAAGCCACACAGAAATACAAAGCCTCATTGAAGTGGGTGTGGTCAGAACTCAAAAGGTCTTGAATCTAGTGTTCTATAAAATATGTGTTAATATAATCACCATTGTGGCAAATTGCTCTTCTCCTCTGCATGGTACCTCTCATTTACCATATGTTGAAGAGAAACTAAAAGCTTTACCAAGGTTCCAGTAGTGATCAAACCAACCTGATAATGAGGGACTGTCCCTCTACCCAGCAAGAGACAATCTTTGGTCCTAAAAGCCTGCATGAACAATACAGACAAATACCAAAGGCGTGATGAAGTAACTCACCCAAGTTCACACAGCAAAACTGTGGCAGGGTGCCAAGTGGCTTACAACTGAGCACAGGGGGAAGACATCTGCTGCTCAAAATACAAAGAGTTCAGTTGCATCTACACTGCTTTCAGGTCTGAGCTCACACAGCTCCATGTGTCACCGGGCAATGGATGCCTCTGCCACAGGCATGACTCAGTCCTCTCTAGTGCCTGCAGTACTGGAACCAAAAGCCACAGGAAGGCAGATCCATAGGTAAACTGGTTGAAGCACTTTGTTAGCTGAGAGGAAGGGCTTGGTCCTGAGCTATCCTCAGCCATGCCAAGTTCTGCTAAGACTCACCCACTGGAACAAACATATGAAAACATGGTTGGATCTCTTCCAAGGAGGGATCTCCAAACCAAGCAACATGATTAAAAAAAAACAACAAACCAAATAAAACAAAACAAAACAAAAAACCCACACACAAAAAAAAAAAACAACACACAAGAACAAAACACAACAAACAACTATCTGGAATGCAGCAATCCACTGCAAAGTCATAAATCTTAAGTCTCAAAGTTAGAGTGGTAGGCCTTAATTCAATTACTAGAAAAAGACTGGACAGTTAGGCCCAGCTAATAACTGTGGAGGTTAAATTAATGGCAAAAGCTAATGGGTTTATAGGACTTCCAGAACTGACTATAGTTGAATTTTGTTCCAAAATTTATGGTGATACAGGCTGACACTGCAGTGCCTCTCCATTCCTCTGGCAGTTCAAGGTATTGGATAAATTGCATGGGTAGACAAACTTTAGCACCTCATTTAAACTAAGACTGCAGTTTACTTCCCTAATACTCTCAAATTGCTCTTGCGGGCACTAGTGTATTCATTAATACTGCTTGGCCTTGCCCACTGTGATAATCCACTAGGTTCCAAACTAAAGCCAGTTTTTACTTTCTCCTACTAAACTGATGCTGAAATTCCCGTAAGATTGATGCTGAAATCAACCTCTGCAGAGGGCCTGAGGTGATATCTGGAGGTAGAGACGAACCTCAACATCATTCTCTTTTGATCACAGGCTGCTGCTAGGCTCTGAGGACTTAGAAATCCAGGAAAGATTGGTCTCCTTCCAAGCCACATGAATTCAGACCTATTTCTAACTAAAAAAATCCTGCCTGGAGAATAACAAATTTGTAGGGTTCTTCCCTAGGGAAATGTATTCACTCATTCCCCTAAAGAGTCCACAAGCAATGAGTGTTTCACAATGAGCAAGATTGTTCCATTTCTTGTAGCCACTCAAGTGTCCATCTCTAAAAATTCTTGACTGTCCAGCTGCGCACTCCATGAATCAACTCCTCATCGTTTTCTCACAGAATCACAGAATCTTAGGGGTTGGAAGGGACAGCAAAAGATCATCTAGTCCAACCCCTCTGACAGAACAAGATCACCTAGAGCACAACACACAAGAATTTGTCCAGGTGGGTTTTGAATGTCTCCAGCAAAGGAGACTCCACAACCTCTCTGGGAAGCCTGTTCCAGTGCTCTGTCACTCTCAGAGTAAAGAAGTTTTTTCTGATGTTTACATGGAACCTCTTGTGTTCCAGTTTGTACCCATTGCCCCTTGTCCTATCACTAGACATCACTGTAAAAAGCCTGGCTCTGTCCTCCAGACACTTGCCCTTTACATATTTGTAAACATTGATGAGGTCTCCCCTCAGTCTCCTCTTCTCCAAGCTGAAGAGACCCAGCTCCCTCAGCCTTTCCTCATAAGGGAGATGTTCCACTCCCTTAATCATCTTTGTGGCTCTCTTTCTCCCATTCAGAGATCCAAAGTCACTTGAACACTGTGGACAGAAGTATCCTTTCCCTGTGCGCACACACACACACAAAAACCCCAAAAAACCAAACAAAGAAAAAAGGAAAAAAGGAAAAAAAAAAAAAAGAAAAAAGAAAAAAAGAAAACAGAGTGGATATAATGGGAAAGTCAACAGGGAAAACCCAGATTTGCACATCTGAAGGAAGCCATCCTGAAATGTGTGCTTGTCTCCTAAATTTGAGTTCTGCCATGTATTCTCTAATGTTCATTTTCTTATTTTGACTTCTACAGGAAGCCTAATTCTAGCTTTCCTTGCCACCTTGTCTACAGAGAGGACTTCAAATAAAAGACTGTGGTTTCTTGGCTATGAAGCTTTCAACCAATCAGTTCAGCATAGATCAGTCACTGTGGTTAAAATGCACGGAATGTGCAAGTCAACATGTGGGATGGATATTATGGAAGAGATACAAGAGCAGCCGCATAAGAAATTCAACTTCATGGGTTTTAGTAGACCCAGGCTTGCAGGACAACACTGTTACTCTATGTCTCATGTCTTTTTTATGATTTCTCAGGATCTTATAAACAGTACATCTCACCCAAAGTCTACTGACTGTCCTGAAGTTGTTCACTTTGTTTCTGTTGTTTATAGATGTGTAACTTCCACTGAGGTGTCAGGCTATAGTCTACGTTTCTCTTATTTTTTTAGCATAATTACAGAACTCTCAAAAGCCAATGTAATTTAAATGAAGCCCAAACAAACATGCTGTCTTTTTGGGAATGTCTATCCTGGAAAACTTTATTTATGCCTTCAGATGCATTTCAGAAACAGCAGCCAATTTATCTTAGTCTTATCTTGTAAAATACAGTTATTTCATTTCTGTTCTGTCATCCAGTGCCTCTGGCACATGTATACATATAAAACAGCACTACTAAGCAGATAAATCCGTGCCATTAAAAAAAATATATATATAAAAAAATGCAGGGGGAGGTGCTGGGATAGGAACTCAATGACTCAGCTGCTTTGAAATAATTCCAGCTGATGGGAGAGACTTGAATTTAAGACTTCACTCCACTACATCATGGAAATCTGCAAAAAGAAGGATGCCTTTATCAGATAGCCTTGAAGGAGACTGTCCTTGTTGTCCCAAAGAGCACAGCTCCACAACAACATGTCTCAATGGTTGGAAAGCACAGTAGCAGCTATTAAGAATGTCCAAACTGTATTACCTTCTCATTCAACACAAAGATCTCAGACTTTGCCAGGAAGAAGTATTGAAGACAGCATTTTTTTCTATTTTGACTGCCACCCATAGTACATGATCCATAACCTCAGCAGAACTTTGATGGTGATGAGGACACTGCTTGCATCCTGAAAGTGGAGAGGGAGTGATGCAAAAGCATATTCTTTGCCTTACAACAATTGATGAATCAACTGCAGGAGAGGAGTCAAGGAAAATGTGTGATCCAAGCTTTGCTTTTATGACCTGGATATATTCTGATGGTAATTCTTAATTATATTGGTTATCTTCAGCCCAGAAGGAAGAAAAGACCAAACCATAATCAATCCCAAAGACTAAAAAAACATGAATTACAAAATCACAAGACTAACCAGAGAGATCATGGAATTACAGGAAGGAAAAAAACCCAAGCCAAAACTCAACCAAAGAACAACTGCGATGTTCTCCCTTATTTGCCGTTGCTGCCCGGACTCCTAGAGTGCATTTCAGTCATGTTTTGAAACTTTGGCCGTAAGCAGGAGGGTTGGAATTACTGCCTAACTTATAAAAATTGAAAGATCAAAAGAAAATAAATCACTGGAATCCAGGAGCTTCATCTTAAAGAAAAAATGTCAGCTATCATATGACTCATCATAAAATCACAGGAGTTATCAACACTGCAAATCACCTACTAACTCCCATGGGGAAATTAACTCCGTAGGGGTAACTCTATGAAATACTTATTTTCAATTTTTTAGTTTCAGCTGCCAATTCTGAGCTTAGTGCCATTGTGAGTTGAAATGGAATGTTGCTCTGTGACACATACTCCCATACTCACTATGTGAGTAGGAACTCATATAGTTCATACTGTCTTGGACCCTGATTTGGGCTGCAGTCCTTTATCTTAACTATGATTTACCCCAGTAGGATTACCATGGGCACAGACTTACATAACTGTCTCTATTAAGATTAACAACAATGATTATCAAGAGTGCTGAGACAAACTCAGATAGGAGCTATCTTTTATGTACAACTGAAATATGTCAGAGGAAAACAGGTTTCATAAATGTTAAGCTCACCAGATATCTAACTATGGCAGGACTCCAGGAAACCACATTCCTACACATTCTTTTGCAGATTCTCTCTGCCTCAACCTGTATCATATTTAGTCACAGAACAATGATGTCATCCTGGTCTGCCCCTAGCAACCTACTCCCTTTTTACGCTTGGAAGGCGTTTCACCTCTTAGGTTTCTTTTTGATTTCCAGCCTTTCAGCCTAGCCCAACAGCTGCCTCAGTCAGTGCTTAAGACAGGCCTTTAAATACACCAATTGCACTTTTCGTTTGCAAAGAGGTTGGGACCTTCCTGTGATCAAACCTTGTGGGTGCTCTGCAAATGATAAAGATGAAAAGAACTTCCTTTTTATGAGCGTAATTCTTTGTAAGTACTTGAAGGAGATGCATGTCACGGCTTCTCCCTATCATGTAATGGCTCCTGCCTGTCATATGAAAAAAATGCAAGTCACACCTATCAGATAGCAACAATACAACTGTCACTAGAAAAAGACACACATACACCTCTCCAATGCATCCTATCACAAAGAAGACACTATCAGATGTGGGGAAAGAAAGGTCTGGTGGGGTCTGCAGGCCTTCAAACAGTTTGTGTGGGCTGTGACCATCCATGACGGAGATGTCTGCTAAGGAAGAAGAGGGCAGTCTAGGTAAGCCATTCTGACAAGCTAGACCTAGTCAGAGCAGTTTGGCCACCTCCAGCTGAAGGAAGGCCAAAGCAGAAGAACTGGTTCACTTGGGAAGGTCGCTAACAAACTGCACTGAAATCTAGGAAACGACTGTTTTCCGCCCACTGGCAGGCAAGGAGCAGGGGAAGGTATGTGCAGAGGGAAAAGACAAAAGGAAAAGGAGTAGGAGTTCGAAAACTTCATTTAACTCATCTCTGCAGTGGAAGTGCCTGGCTTTTAGCAGCAAGTGGAACTGGCAAAACTGCTTCAGGGATTGCTGCAGGCACTGGCACAGAAAGAGAATCAAATCTGGCAGAAGCTGGGAGGAGGGACACAGCCAGAGAAAATGAGGGAGGGAACAGCATACTAAGCTGGAAATCTTGAAGATAAAAATCATTCTCATATTTAAAGCATTAAAATAGCACTATTTTTACCCAGTACTTCCAAAATGAGCTAGTATTAGCAGTTTTAATAATGGGCTGGGCTCCTCTGGCTGGTACAGGGCGTGGCAGTGAACTGCCTCAAACCCCTCTAAGAACAGAGCTGGCTGTCGTGACTCCTGACTGACATTAGTGCGGGTGCGAGGAGACCCCAGCTCAGCACTTCCAATAGAAGGTTGAACACATTCTGAAAACAGGGAAGAAAAATAACATCATGATGCTTCAAATAATAGGATGGATTTTTACCTGCAGATTTTTTTAACTTGGTGCTCTCTTCCACATTTTTTGGCCACCGTTTAGCACCCCATGTTAGACAGAAAAAAAGAATGCTGTCACCAGGCAAAAAGGCTGGAAAAAATTCTAAATGATGGCTTCCCATAGAGCACTCAGAGGGACATTTCATGTTCTCCTGACTTAAACCTGCAGCCTCCCTAACACAGCCATTAAGCAGCACACAGGACTGGAGAACCATATGTGATACAACATGAAGATCAATTTATTCAACTATGACTACAGGGTCTAGGTTTTCTTCTGCATAATGCATTAAGTTTGGAATTTCTTGGAAGCTCTCTTTGGTGGTTAACTCCTTCTGTGACTTCAGGTAAATAGTGATTATCAAGTACAGCAAGTACAGCTCATCTGGTTCACAAGATTACAAAGAACAGCTCTCCTGCTTTGTTTTAGTAAGCATGATTCATGGTTCAGGACTGACATTTGAACAGCTAATTTTGACCAATTCATTAAAAAGCATCTCCTACAACTCTAGCTCCTTTTGTATTCTTGCCTTCCTAGTAAAAGCTGCCATTACTTCACTTGAAACAGAGTGAAGTAACAGAGTACAGATACTTCACCTTTGTACAAATATTATTTTTCCAACTTATATGCACTGAAAACAAACAACAATCATTCAAGCATTATACTGTTACTTCTGTGAAATATAAGGAAGCAAAGATTTTTTTCATGACAAAAGGGTCGGGTCTCTGTGGCAAACCCTCCAGCATTTAAAACATACAGAATTAGGAACAACTCTGATGCAGAAAAACAGAAATGTGACTCTGCTCTCAGCTACAGAGTCCCACCAGAACAAAACCATGCCACTGAATCTTCTAAGTAGGTTGAATAGTTTCTGAACCCATCATACCTTTCCCTTCAGCTAGTTAAGAAAGCCTGTTCATAGAAACATACTTCTCTCCAGTCCTGTCACACCACTACCAACAACCTACTTCAAAATATAACAGGACTCTTAATTCTTCATAATGGCATCAGGGAAGGTGAATCATTTGTCCTGAAAATTCTCTCCAAATTCTCAGTGTATATTTCTTCACTGTATTTCTCTCACTACAAGAGAAATTAGTAATGTCCACCTTAAAGAGTCATTCAACCCTACTTTAAAAGGTCTATTTGTTAACCTCCCGGTTTCTGACAGGGAAATTCAGGACCCAGTACAGGACAAACAGTACTTTAGGACATCTTCTAATATTCTTATGGCTAACCTGTTTCTATTACCTGTGAAGTACTCCACAGAGAGACACCCTGGCTCTTCAGTTTATCTGCAACGCTAGTGAATGTGCTCAGTGACAACATACAAACTGAAAAATCCATGATATAATAAAAAAAGTAATCATATTCTTAAGGTATCAGTACTGCTTACCTAAAAGCATCCTTTTATTACTTACTAGCAGTCCCAAGTGTCTGCCTTGTGATATCTTCTTAATGCAAAGACAAATCTTGCCTGTTTTTTAAGAAGCATCCTCACTAAACAGGCTACAGGTGGGAGGAAGGCAGGGAAGTTTTGAAGTTTATGTCACAGGGCAAGTGGCTGCATGCTCTGCTAAACATCCAGGCAATGGAACACATAAGGTTCTACAGCAGAAACAAAGAGGCTAATTTATGAGCTGCCTGCTTTATGGTATTGGCAAACCCTGACATCCTTTTCACTGGGAATTGCAGTTGTGGTACCTATGATGGACAGAGTAGGTGGGCACATGGGTACAGTTCCTCCTCTCCCCTTACACAGACAACTCTCATGGTGGCTCACCACTGTGACACCAGAGCAGGCAGCCACACAGCACGCTGTGCAGATGGAGTCCTGCCCTCAGCTCCCACAGACCACTGCACAACCAAAGCCACACAGAAACCAAAAACAGTAACATATTTACTTGGCCAAACACACATGACACTCCTATAGGGCTTTACTCATATTTAGTATATGGTCTTATTATACTTAGCTTTCCCAACAGTTTCAAATAACTAAGTACTGGCCTGGCATACACACACCACCACAGGAGTCTAACTGATTAAATTAAAGGGGCAGAGGTTTTACAGTTTTGCATATGGATCTTCAAACCCTTTAAAAGCCATTTTACCTCAGTGTAGGCTATAATAGTACAAACCTAGCCAGAACTGAGAACTACCATACACAATGTTGCAGTGGTTTATGCAATCACTTTTAAATCAACTCTAAGTTTGAGAGGTGTGAACTCTTTATGTCGAAAACGCTTTCATAATGTTATTTGACTACGTATCTGCAGCTTTTTCAATGGGGATAATGGAGGTTAGATATATGGCAGAAAATCATCTCTTCCAAATGCAAAATGGTAATGATTCAAAGACTGATCTTTACATTGGCAGTGTGCAACAACTCAGGTGGCAGAAAGCCAAATCTTTCTCCTGAAACCACAGTTAACTTTTGCTAAGTTAACTCTTGCTACAGTTAAACTCTTGCTAAACGTATGTTTGCTGGTCTCTAGTGTATTTAAAGAGCAGACTAAGGTAGCTAAAACGTAGAGGAAGCTGTGTAAATAATACCTAAACGGAGTTGCTGTGTCTTGTGAAGAGTTCATAGAATCTTAGGGGTTGGAAGGGACCTCAAAAGATCATCTAGTCCAACTCCTCTGCCAGGCAGGGTCACTACCTAGTGCACATAACACAGGAATTTGTCCAGGTGGGTTTTGAATGTCTCCAGCAAAGGAGACTCCACAACCTCTCTGGGAAGCCTGTTCCAGTGCTCTGTCACTCCCACAGTAAAGAATTTTTTTCTGATATTTACATGGAATCTCCTATGCTCCAGTTTGCACCCATTGCCCCTTGTCCTATCACTGGACATCACTGAAAAACCCTGGCCTCATCCTCTGGGCACTCACCCTTAACATATTTGTGTTATAATACAGACAAACAGACGTTCATTAACACTGTTCATTCACTCAGGAGACTGGCAGGCACTTGAAAACTCTCTCTGGTCTTAGAGAATAACCTCCAGGAAAGGCCATGAAACTTGTTAGTTCGGTGGGAGATTTTTGTTTGCTTTTTAAAGTAGTAAAAATGAAGCAGACATTAAGACTGAGGCAAATCACACAAAACACGAAATTCAAAGTTACCTCTGACTCCCCCAGGTTCCCTTTGATACAGCTAGGTTGCTTAGTGAATCAGAAACATGTATCACTCTTGTATTTGCCATTTCTTTTTTTTTTTTTTTTTCATTTTATTTGCTTTTCGCAATATCCCCTTAAAATTACTGACACGCTTTCTGGACAAGTTTTGGAAGTCATAAGGCAATACTCCATGTTGAAAGGCCCCTTCCATAAGCAGCTTTCCAGGGCCTTCAGTGGATTGCTCCTTTGAGGATACCACTGCAGAGCCTCCTTCACACTCAAACACATTTTCTGACATCATATTTTTAGTGTTGTTCCTTTTTGGTGCAAGAAAATGCATATTTTGAGAACAACTGCCTGCCTCATGGAGAAGTCCTCAGACCATTTTAAGAAAAATAACTTGTTTCTTAAGCATTGTGAATACAAAAGATCTTCCCTCCTCTGTTTCTATCTAGTCAGGCAGACTATCAGTCAGTTTCTATCAGTCAGAAAATAACTACAGTTTCAGTTTGCAAAAAAAACCCCAAACAAACCAGTGCTGCTCCCCTGCTCTGGTTATTTGCTCACGTCCCTCATTGCAATTTCTCCTCCCTCACAGAAGAACCAGACTGCACCTTACCATACCACCCTCCCCCTCCAAAAGGCCAGTTTGACCCAGGACAGTTCTCCAGTCTAGACAACTATCTGACTACACAAACATAATAAAGACTGTGGTATAAGGAGCGGGAACCCACAGCTAAGGTAATGCAAAACTGCTTATTTCAACAGCAGCAGCACTGCTGAGGGCAGAGAAAAGTCTCTGTGGATCTATGGCTGCAGTCACCCCTGGGGCAAGGTCAGGCTGCTCACTGAGCCAGGGACACGGGGGAGCTGCTGTCTCCAACGTGAGCCAGTCTGCTTGAAAATGCCACTTGCCCTCAGATGTCACAGCTCTTCCAGGAGAGGAAGAAGGGCTCTGCAGTTATTCTTTTCTTTTGCCAGGCAATGCCACTGCAACAGCAGATGGGACTTGCATAGGACTTTTCCACATGGGTTATGACACTTTGGGGAGAACTCCATGGATTGTTGTTCCTCCCCAGAAATATCTGCAGAGGCATCTTAGGATGGGCCCCACAGATGTTTAAATCCACTGTGAAACTAGACAGGAGATTATTTTGAAGTATAGAAAAAGTACTTTTGTTGTCTCAAGTCAGTTAACAACATTTATGGGAGGCATCTGAGAAGATAGGTACTCTCTGTGACTGTTTTCCTCAGCAGTACAGACCTAGCAGGTCTTCATATCTCTTCACAGGATGCTGAAGGAGTCAGAGCAGTCTTGGTTTTAGAATACGCTTTTTTCAAGACTATATAAAAGGGACGGATAGTACTGTGAAACACAGAAATCCTTTCTCTGAAATAAAACATCTGATTTTTCTGTAGATATGTAATATGAACACAAACATTAAAAGTCAGACAGTCACCCCAATTCTGCTTTGTTTCAGGGGGAAAGTTTGATGAACATGTACCTGAAACTACCACTAGCCTGGGAAAATGCTCTACAAACCCAGATAAAAGCATTGTCTGAGTTTCACCTTTTGCTCTGAAACTTTTACTGAAATTTAGCTCCCATCTCTGATTTTAAAGGGCCTGATTCTGACTGCATTTCGTTTTCTCTAAACTGGATGCAAAATCCTGTGGACCAAGAAACAAAACTTTAGTCAAGCAAAGCCAAATCTAAATAATGGATTTGGGATTTAAAATATAAAAAAATCAAAAGCAGTCTCAAAACATATAACACAGTAATTGGAATGGACTGCATCTGTTCAAATGTCAGTTTGAGTGTCACATTGACAAGTAGGAAATGCTTCATAATTGTGAACAACAGGGGGCACAAATAGCTTAAGCAAGACATAAAAAGATTTTCAGTACAATGGCATGGTTTGGAGTACATAAGTTGCAGTCCTGCTGTTCAGTATTCTATTTTTACCCAGGTGGAGGAATTCGAACTAGTGTTTGCTAATCTTTTTCCATGCACAACTGCCTGCAGTGCTGCTGTACTGGCCCTTCACAAGTGCACCTTTTGTGTCAACAGCTGGAGCATGTTCAAGTAATGAGTTCGGGGGTGCTCTGTGCTTCCAACCAGGACCTACACATTCTCTAAGCACGACTTCAGCAAGCTATACAGTCAGACTTGGAAGTGATGGAAGAAACTGGTTTCAGTCACAGCTCTTCAGTCCACCTTAAGGATGTGCTCTGCATGCAAAGAGGCTCTATCTTGTACAACAGAAAACTATATGTGTCTATGCCGTTGCTACTGAACCAGGCCAGAATTTCTATGGTATTTTATAACACACCAGTAAGTATGGGGAGAAGCTGTGTCCACACAAAGACTCACAGCTGCCCATTCAAAATAAGCATTTAAATGGATTAACCAGACAACTATGCTTTCAAACTGGCAATCGCTACACTGTTACATGATTCAGAGGGATTTATAAATATTTGTTTTTCCAGATAAAAGGAGGGTATTAGTGGGATTTTTTTTTTTTTAAGTGCACTCACTGCCACTATCCCTCAAACAAACAAGGAAGCAAAACAAAAACAAGGATGTGTTTAGTGTGCAAAACTTGTAGTCACAGTTTAAGACTTGAGGTTTTTTATTTTAAGCTTAATATAAAAAGAGCATAAAAGACCTCATTTACCTTAGCTTTTTGATGACCTCTGAACTTGAGGAATATTTGTGAGATCTGGAATTTAAGTTAAGGCACATCCCCTGGCCAAAGGATCTTCCTACTATGATACAAATTGACAATGACATCTATAGATTCAAGTAAAACAGAAACCTATGCAATTTCTTTCTCTAGACCTGAATATAACTCAACCTTCTTAGTCTATTTGAAAAACTGTTTCCAAATAAGAAGTCTCATTTGACAAGTCCACATCCTTTACAAACACAGAGGTTGCTCTGTCACTGATGGGCAAATGTTTATGTGGAAGCTCTGTTAGAGAGCCTTTTTCCTATAAGGAGCCATTTTCCTCCAGGAAAATACTGTATATGAAATATTCTGTCTCCACACAGCAAGTTTTGAATGATAGATTCAACAAAACAGTATGAAAAAGAAATTACTCTCTTTCATAATCCATCAGCTCAGCTAAAACAGTAAAACAGAGGAAAGTTAGATTCAAATGTAATCCCTTGGGAGTTGAATCACTTTAAATGTATTTGGGGAAAAATACACATCTTTCTGAAATTCAGTAGCTTGGATGGTTTTATTTGTCTCTGTCAAGTTACATGCAAAGAAGCAGAGTAAAAGACTTTAATACCCTGGAGATATGTTCTGCTGATAGATGCATCTAACTTCCACAACCATGAATGGGAATTATATACTGAGTATTGAGAAAAGGGCACATGCATGAAAATACACACCTCTAACAATATTCAACTTCAGGAAAACTTCCTGTTGCTGACTTCTGTTGCAGAAATCCTACTGATGTGGCATGCTGTTACAGAGTTATCAGATTTCTTGGTAATGAAGTATCTCTACCAACAAAGCAATCTCTCCTTTATCTGCCAAGGGTAAATTTCCTAACATATCCCCCAGGTATTAGCGGTTCTTTAATGCGTTTGCAATTCACTCCCTCCAGTTACCTTTCAGACTGTGAATCAGTATCTGGCAATACTATCCTGCTGAAATAAGGGAAAGAATAACCAGCTCCTTAATTTCTGTTTGAGACTGAAATCTTACTGGGCTTAAAGGAAAATAAAAGCATGGTGAAACCTGACCATTCTGAAATTAAAATGGTTTTCACCCATAAACACATCCCTTGCAAGTTCACTGAAAGGTCCTTATCTTTGCTATTATTTCTAAACTGCGTGTGCAAATAATTCATTCACTAAACTATAAAACTGAGTATTTTAAGGACAGCCTCTTTTGCATGTGTGCATGGCCCAGCAGGTAAGCCTTCACATGGGAAAAAAAATAATAAAATTAGCCCTAGATACTAAAAAACCTGGACACAGGAAGACAGGATTCTCACTCCATACAACAATACCACATAACTCCCTGCTTGTGACAGCCGGCCCCCAGCAGGGCTGGCATGACACCCTAAGGTAAGGATATTCCTACATTGGAGGCAGCTCAGTGGGAAGGAACTTGCCAATCTAAAATGTTTAGTCTACCTGCCTGAAGACATGTGAGGGACTGCAGACTCTTCCACTTTGTTTATGATGAGGCAGAATAAAATTGTAAATAAACTCAGAATGTGAAATGTACACATAGACTTGGATTTCTCGGGTTCTCCCCTCCCAATTGCTCTTGATACGGTCATTGTTTCTGTAAACCCACAAGTTCAGGTTCTCAAGCTGTATCTTAAGTCATTATCAAAGCCATAATATTTCAGCAGCACTCCAAGACAGCATATACACTGAGAACTTGTTTAGAAAAAAATATGACAAAAAAGAAACTAATTGAAGTGTCTGCAAACAATTACTTTTTTTGAAGGAATTATTTCAGGGAGAAAGCTGGGAAGAGATAAGGCAGAACACAAGACCAAGGGTATCAAGCAGCAGCACAGAAGAAAATCTTTCATTTGCCTCTTAATTTTCATCTGAATATCTTAAATGTAAATCAATTACTTCCATTTTATTTTTTTTTCTAACTGAGAATTATGGAAAGCAAAATATGATGACACCTCATAAACTTTCAAATGGTGCAGTTAATTTCTGGCAACAGCATTGCAATCCTCATCCTGCTACCACAAGACAGAGGATGTCTACTATCACGTGTATTAGCTAAATTTAATAAGATAAGATCTTCAGCAGATGCTAATCTGTGATTTCTGAGTGCTGCTATGTCAAATTATACTAGTTGATGTTTTACAGTTTAGAGCCACTGAATGTTTCTGCATATTGGTCATAGCACATCATCATCCTTCATCTGGAAGGCACTTATTCAGCTGTAGAAATGGTAGTAGTCTGCAGGATGTCTAGGGCCTCTATGAAATGCCTTGATCATTTTAATCAAATACCAAGTGAATTAATAATTATGTCATGAAAATACTATTTCAACAACTGTCATGGAGGAGGCTGTGCAAAACATGGCCATAATAGCTGAATCACTCAGCATCCCTTTAAATATCAGGAGCCAATTGCATGCTTTGTTATGGTTTCTGGTGTAACTGCCTAGTGACGTGGGCAGCTCATTCTCTAAAGCAGTCATGTTGGCATTTTTCACAAAAAACTATACTTATGTAGAACACCATATGGCTTAAAAAATGTCCTCACAAACCACAATTCCAAGCTTTCCAAATGCAGTAATAGCTTGGGTTATACCAGAGGAAAGTGCTCCATGGGAACGGAGACTTTTTTAAAATTTCTCAGATGCAAAACTTTATAACTCAGGAATATTTTAAATCTCCTTGTATGAGGTTAGTTACCAGAGTAGCTAAACTGTTTGCTACTTCTGAAGATGCTAGTCCTAAATCTGAGAGGGACATGAGTGATACCAGCCTGGTGGTGGTAACCTGCTGCATCACAGAGCTGTAGGTCACAGATCCCCTATCTCAGGAAGAGCTGGGATAATATTCCCAGTCTGGCCTTCTGCAAGTGAAATAATTCCACTCAGCTAGTTTTTCAAAGCCCTGACTTCTCTAGATACGCAGTTAACAAGCAAACGCTTGATTTTGAGGTTTGCACTGGGAAGTCCATCACATTCCTTGGCAGAGTTCTAATAATGAAATTATCCTGTTTGTTAAAAATGCACGCCTTGTTTGTGGAGTGATTTACGTAACCCACAGATTCCATTTGTTGGAATGGATGCTTCTTCACCTTTTAGAATCTCATCCCCCACAGAGTCTAAAATACCAAGTTAGCATGGCTTAACACCTCCATCAACTCTATCAACTAACTGTGGTAAAATTCCACATGTGCTCTCCTACCCACAGTTTAGCATTTCAGCAGAGCAGACTTAACTATGGTGCACCACCTCACATTTGCCTCGAGGCAAATGCTCCCAGTTACTGGTGTTTGTGTGATGTGTGCCATCTTACTGAGGCATAGCAAACTGCCTGCTTATCTGACCGAATCTGTATCCAGTCAGAAGCTGTAGGTACTATTCCTAATTCTTTTGTTCTTTCTATGTTCAAAACCACAACAATACATCGTTTCAAAAGACAGCCAGTCATTAACATTAAACTCTTATCTGAAAATGCTATAAAAAGGCAGTATGATTCCCAAAACAGTATCACCTCCCCTCTGACCTACTGCAGGCCTAAGGACAACCAAGTGGAAATTACTGCTCTGCTCAAAGCTATCTGCACCTCTGTTTCAAAACAGAAAATAGAAACTTAAGAAAACCCAGCTTTTAAAGGGAAGAGTGATGACTGTATGGCTAGTCTAACTACTCATACTAAGCAACAGCTTGGAAAGGCAGGTGTCAGTGTTTTCTGTTTCTAGGTATGTGGTTACGATAGTAGATATGTGCCTGACAATCATGCCGCAAGTCAAAGCCAAGTTAGGGGAAGTGCAAGTTGGCTGAACCATGAATATATACATAGACAATTGAGGGAAGAGTTAGGCCTTAAATGTTCAAATTGAAGCAAGCTACCAAAGCTTCCTTGTGCCTCACCATTCCATTGCAGCTCCTAGCACACAACCTATTAACTTGAGAAAAACAGGAGAAAAAAAGTGCTTATTGCATCTTCTTGAATTTGGTAGGGTATTTGAGGCTGGCAAGAATTTCTGGATGCTCTGAACGCTTTAATCCAGAATTTCTGTTGAAAAACAACTGCGGTTATTACTCTCTTTGAACCTCAGTTTCCCAGTCACAATAGGCCAATGTTGAAACAATCTCTGTTCTTTTCCCATAAGATCTCTGTGTAATTAACACATCAATGTATCTTTTTTCTTTTTTCTTTTTTTTTTTTTTAACACATGTTGAGCACGACTAGTCAAAACTGTGGAAATTCTAAGGCAAATAACTGTACTGAAGTTAAACAGTGGCATGAAAAATACAATGGATGAAACAATGGGAAGCTGGAGATCTGGGTTTGGGTCTCAAGAGATGAAGAGATTGAGACCAGGCCCAGCTCACTGCTTTTACTATGGGTCAAGATGCAAAAGCTGTTCTCAGTTACAAATCACCAACAAGTCTTACCTCCTCCTCTCATGTAAAAGAATGAGCCTGTAACATTTCAACATGTATAGAAGGAGTCTTCATGCCTAATACAGATACTCTGAAATCTTTCTTCTAGTGTCAAGTCCCTAGTTTTAAACAACTCAAAACCTACATGGGATATGCATGGGTCCTCATTTTGAATCCCACATTCCTGGATTTTGTTGATTTAATTTTAATAACTTTTTTTTTCTTCCTTTATATGCACTGAAGGCAGGAAACGTGTATACATGGGAAGCTGTAGGTTGCCTCTGGTGTTAACGTTCATGGTGCCAGGGTGACTTCAGGGAAGAAGTGAAAACAGCAAAGCTCTCAGCCAGCCAGAAACTTCTGGGAAAACATATAAAATGTGAGAAGTAAGGTGTGTGTGAAAAAGTAGTGGAAGGAAAAGGAAAAACAACAATGAAAAAATCACTCCTTAATTGTATTCCCTTTTCCAGAATACTT
>NW_009952263.1:2792846-2803075 GCF_000747805.2 Chaetura pelagica
TATGGCTTTAGTTACAACCAGACAAATGGTATTGCTGTTTACATGCAAACTTGGGCTATGCCAGCTTCGCAAGCCATGTGGCCTGGCGAGAGAATATGAGTAATATGAGAATAGTACTAATGCAGTAAAAGGATCAGCTTCCCAGATTTTTTACTTAAGGCATTCCCTTGTGGTAAAGTTGAGTGAGGAAAAGGAAGAACAGACTGAGGGGAAGAGTGGAAATTCAACAGCCCAGAGGCATGTATCACTGACCTAGTTACTTAGGGAAAGCTTCAATAAAGAGGCTTACGAAATCACCACTATTACATGGTCTTCTCTGTGATCTTTTCATGAGGATGAGGAAAGGTTGTTTTCAGTTTAAAAAAGAAAAAAAAGATTCTGTATGTAAAGTCTGTCTTTGTTATGCTGTGAACTCCCCAGAGAGAATATCAGTCACTCTGCAGGGGCTGGAATAATGAATGAATCCATCAGGGAACAGGCTTTCTTCTTCTCTGACATGCTTCAGGAGACCACACACACACACGTCCGTCAACCCCTTCTCTGCAGAGTGCCGCCTCCACAGGCCTGCCCAGCCTCAACCAGCAAGGATCCTTCCTCTAAGAGCCCATCACTGATGGAGTTTATATGCTCTCAGGCTGAAGAGTGGCATGTCCACAGGCTTCCTACTTTCTGGGCAAAGGCTCTAACCACTGTAGGAAAAGGAGGCAATGCAACCGTGAAAATCAGTAATGGGAACTGTGGGGAGGTAGAAGGTACACAGCAGGGCAGCTGGCCCATTGCCACAGCACAGTCACTGCAGAACCATAGATCTCCTTGCATGCAGGAGACAAATGAGGAGAGTAATTCCTGCATGCTTGCAGGCAGAACCAGCCAAAGGAAATAAAGGATCAACCACCAACTGCATATGACAGCTCTTCTCCTGAAATCTTCATGGGCTCCTCATCACAGACTGACAAATTTGTGCTGTTCAAAACCTCATTAAAGTCTTCCCATTAGTGAACCACACCAAGACTTACTTCTTCATTCCTGCACTCTTTCTATGAGTTTCTCAAGAAGAATGGAACACCCTGTACTAACGGCCCAGTCATGTCACAGGAAAGCTTAAAGATAGTTACAGAGCTGAGAGGGGATCATGCTGAGAGCAGAAAGTTACTAGTGATCATGTGAACTCCAGAAGCAACTTGGTGCTGGTCAGATGCTAAATCCTTGCATGTGATTTTATTGCATTTCCATCCTACCCCTATTGATAACAGAATGAAAAAGTTACATGCTTAATTACGTAATGCAGCCAATTTTAGGGTAAAAGGTTAAAAAAAAAGGATCCTAAATAATGTCTTGCTCAGCATAACAGAGAAGTGCTACTCCATGTTAATGAGTAGCTTTACAGTGATTTGATGTCAAATAAACAAACATGCAGCTACAGTCCTCCTGTTAGCACTGGCCTGAAATTGCACAGTGAATACGGACTTTCTAATAAAAGAATATTTCAAGAGACTAGACAGTTGGAGGAAAAAAATGGAAAGGGAGAGAGCACAGTTACATCTACTGTCTTTCCCCAAGTATGCACTTTAATGGATGGAAATTATTCACACACACACACAGCTATGGTAAGTCCTAATGTAACTATGCCTTCGGATTTGCTCCAGTCAGAGCTCCCAAACAAAGCATATGGAACCTGGTCAGGGCAGCGAGGTAACACTAAAAATGGGAGCAGTCAGAATTATAAGAAATTTCAGCTCCCTTTGAGCACCAAGGCTTTTCTTAAACTGTTGCCTAAGCATGATAGCCCTGTTACCAAAATCACTACTGCTCTACAGCTTTATACAGTGAGTTGTCAATAGCATCTGAGCTCCTAATTAGACCTTAAGGATCAGGCCATATCAGCATCTCAAGACATGAAAGAATCCTGGACAGCTGCTTCTGTTGCCTTCCCTGAAAATAACCAGAAGCGATAATTCATTAGTAATCATCTGTGGTCTGTTTCAAAGTTCACCCCCTTGTACAGCAACATTAAAAATGTACTTATATTAGTTAGTGAGATGAAATCTACAAAATTACCACATTATCATCCAAAAGCCCCAGGCACCACCTAACTGTGCCAATGGGTGACGTATATGTGTGATGCATTAACTCTCATTCTGGGCTGCAGAATCCACAGCAGGATTAAAACTGAAGAGAGGTGCCTTGCCTGCATCTCATGTCTGAAATGTTTAGACTCAGGAGAACTACAGGTTAACTCCTGGAAAATGTAACTGGAGCCCCTTTTCTTTCTAAGTCAGTAAAACGGGTACCTGCTCACTTATGAGCCTCCTGGGTGAAACTTTAACAAAATTAAAAACCACATCCACATTCTGAGGAAGAGTTTGTCCCTTAGTCCTCATTCTCCACTTTGCTTCCATATTAATTACACCAGCACTAGCAACTTATCAGTGATGAGGGAGCTTCAGTTTACATACAGCTTAGGAAATACATGAGTGCTTTTGAAGGAGAAATCTGGTCTTGATGAGAAATCGTCCCTCTTACACATTCCTCTTTTTTTTGAGACTACTGATCCCAAACTAATTACAAATTGTCTTCCTGTGATTCTTCCTGGGCAAAAAATCTTACTGATACAGGACAATAAGTTTGGAAGCACCTTCTTTTCCTCGATTGCTTGAAAACTCTCCTTCCTCAAGTTCTGAAGACTTCAAAATACTGCAGTAAATTTCCTCTTTTGCTCCAAGACAGAGAACTGGATCATTCTGGCTCCTGTAAGACTGATATCACAAAAGCCCCCTCGAGGGAATTACAGCCTCATAACATGGAGTTGCCTATTACTTATTCTGTGGCCAGATTCTCAGCTGGTATAAATCAGGGCAGGTTCCTTGCCTTCAGTAGAGTAAAGCTGATTTATGCCAGCTGACAGTCTGGCCCTGCATGTGTTCCACTTGCACAATACTAGTTTTTAAAGAGGCCCATTAAAGTGCCCCAGGCACGTAAGAACCACATTTGGGTCTTTACTTGGAAAATGTTGCTCCGAAGTAAGGCTGCAAAACCTTCCTGCTGCTCTCTGAGTACATACTGTTCAAATTCACTTGCTCTTCTAACAGAAGGAAGTCTCTAAGCCCTGACAGAACCACCATGACCCTGGGAACACAAGATGGATTTTCTGATGTCTTCTGCACAGACCAGTTTTTTTTAACTGAGTTTAAATGCTGAATTAAATGAAGCCCACAGGTATACCAATGCAATGTTTTGGAGGAACCAATCAGCTGCACAGAGGGCAGAGGCTATCTTTCCAAACTTGTATTACTGGTGACTACAAACAAGCTAGAAAGACTGTTGTGTGACTTGCAAATCACTGGCTGAGCTTATAAGCTTTGACTACTTGATGAGTCTTTTTTACCATAAAACCCCAGATATCTACTTAAAGACCAGGGTAAAGCTCTTCTGAGGGTGTGGGCTGAAGTCGCTGGGTACAAACAGAAAGTACGCAAGAAATAGAAGACAGTTTTCTAGTATCTCTGCTTCCAGATTAATGTTTCAAAGGCATAATGGCACACAATATGTTGGATCGAGCACTGGCTGGACAGTTGGGCCCAAAGAGTGGTGGTCAATGGAGTCAAATCCAGCTGGGGCCAGTCACAAGCAGTGTTCCTCAGGGCTCAGTGTTGGGACTGCTTCTGTTTAATGTCTTTATTGATGATCTTGATAAGGACAGAGCGTATTATCAGTAAGTTTGTAGATGACACCAAGTTAGGTGGGAGTGTTGATCTGCACGAGGATAGGGAGGCTCTACAGAGAGACTTGGATAGATTAGATCACTGTGCTAATCTTAATGGTCTGGGCTTCAACAAGGCCAAGTGTCAGGTCCTGCACTTGGGCCACAACAACCCCATGCAACCCTACAGGCTTGGGGAAGTGTGGCTGGAAAGTGTCTGGCAGAAAAGGACCTGGGGACTCTAATTGACAAGTGGCTGCATATGAGCCAGCAGTGTGCCCAGGTGGCCAAGAAAGCCAATGGCATCCTAGCTTTTATTAGAAATTGTGTGACCAGCAGAAGTAGAGAGGTGATTGTCCCCCTGTACTCAGCACTGGTGACGCCACATCTGGAGTCTTGTGTCCAGTTTTGGGGCCCTCAATTCAAGAGCGAGATCGAGGTGCTGGAGCAAGTACAGAGGAGGGCAACGAAGCTGGTGAAGGGTCTAGAGAATAAATCTTATGAAGAACACTTGAAGGAGCTGGAGTGTTTAGTTTGAGGAAGAAGAGGCTGAGGGAAGACCTCATCAGTTTCTACAACTACCTGAAAGGTCACTGTAGAGAGGTCAGTGCTGGTTTCTTTTCACAGGTAATTAGCAACAGAACAAGACGGAATGGGCTTCAAGCTGCAACAGGCTGGACATTAAGAAATTTATTTTCACAGAAAGAGTAGTTAGACACTGGAATAGGCTGCCCAGGGAAGCGGTTGAGTCACCACCCCTGGATGTGTTTAAGAGTCGTTTGGATATGGTGTTGGTGGATATAGTTTAGGGGAGAACTTTGTAGAGAAGGGATGACGGTTGGACTTGGTGATCTCAAGGGTCTTTTCCAACCTGAATGGTTCTGTAAACTGAAGGATGTTTTAAGTGTGAGGAAGTAGACTCCTCTATCTGTTCCTGAAATCTATTAATTTAAGTAAAAATTTTCCCAAAATACTACTCTGGGTAAGTGGAGAACTGGAATCAGATTGTCAGGACTGTTAGTAATAAAAACTGTGGTTCCTTCGCATAACAGAAATTTCTGAATACAGCTTGTTGGCGTGGTATGAAACAAAGACCAGAAGACACAAGTCATTCAGAGCACTGCCGTTCCCACCCAACAAGAAGAAAATGAACACGTGGCTACAGGTCAACCTAAAAAAAACATTGTCTGGAAAGTGTTTTTCCTGCCCCAGACAATGCTGTGACATTTTATACATTTTCATATTCACCAACAGAGTGAAACCAAGATCATGTGAAGTGGTGAGTGTGGGGGTGTTTGTGCATGTGTGCAAAACAAAAGTGACAGCCCTCCAATATCCTGGGGAGAGTGGATAGGGGGAGCTCCAGATTCAAACGTGCACTCTATGAGCCAGACCAGACACTTGATCCTGCCTTTCTTTCATCCTCGACCAGTGATTATTCCAATTATTGACTAAAGATGATTTCTCTTTCTCTCTCTCTCCTATAGCAGAAATTCCACCCTGGACTGTTGGGGGGAAAAAAAACATAAAATAAAAAAAGTATTTCCTGATGAAGTTTTAATGGAAACTGGTACATTTCCACAAATTGTTTCAGTTTTGACAAATCAGCATTCTCCCATGAAAAACAGTGTCAAAACCAGTGTCAAAACCTCTCAACCTGTTCTAATTCTAACCAGATTAACTCAGGGATGAATGCCAGCGGGATTTCTTGCTAAATAACAGTTGTTTGAGCAAAGGAAAACTACTCCTTCCCCAGATCATCTTCCCAGAGGTGAAAAAGCTTTGAAACCCATATGAAAAAAGGACAGGTAGTTGCAACTGTAACAACTGCAGAGGCATTCAGAGCAAGACAGAGAGTAAGGAAATGGCGTACTAAAAAAAAAAATCACACAAACATGGACAGAATGGCAACTCGTATTTCTCCTGCTACTGCTAATATTGTTGTTTCTTAGCAAGAGAAACAGTTGCTAAACTTTAGAGCAAGGCAAGCAATTGGACATTAGTCCCTGACTCAGGAATCCATATGGATGGTGGGGCAAACCACTTAACACATAATCCAATTTCAATTCTGTTTAAATCCCTATAAGTTAATGGACACAAACGAACAATGGCATGCTGCCACCAACAGAAACAGAACTAAGCAACTCCTGGTGAGACCTGGTAATTCTAACTACTAATTTGGATGAGTTTTTCATGACCGGATGGTGTTTGAAGTGGTTTGCTCTCTCTACATATCTTACCCTAAACATCTGTACATTAACTAAATCTGCGTTCTTTCAGGTAGTAGGATATAAGTGGTTGTATTCAAGCAATGCCAGTGCTGCTGCTCTGTCTTTATGCCAGAATGAAGATGCATTATGAAACGTAACTGTTGAAGACTTAGCTGGGTCACCAAGAACTCAATCTTGCAGATATTTAGTATCAACTCATGGCTTACAGTGACATACAGATAAGTGGCATTTGCCTTAGCTACAATGCCCTGCCCCAGTGTGTTTGCACTCTCCTTGCTGTAAAAGCAATCTAGCCCCTGCAGTAAGAAATTTCCCTGCTGTTTCTTAATACAACTCTTATCACTTCTACCTGCCATCAGAGTTGAACTTCAAAAGGACTGATACCTAGGCTGTCAAAAACAAGGCATATTCTTTCTGATTTATTTTGGTCTATTTTAGGCTTCCAGAATCATAGTTCATAAAAAAGCACAAGTATTTTGTTGGACTCAGCCAACTTTCTGTTTCATAACAGGCCTGGCTCTCCATGACTCCATGCTGGAGAGCCCTTGTATACTCCAACATCCACACAGAACTGGTTCATGCCTTACTCCATTTACTGAATTTGCAATGCTCTGGCAATACAAACTAGCTGATGTCCCTGAGATGGACCTACCTGGTAATTTCTCCTGAGTCAAAAGACTCCTGTGTGGCAAAGGAGACACTGCTGGTCTCCCACCTGTCTCAGGACACCCCTTCATTCTTCTGCTCACCAGGTGCCAGTGGGACTGTGGGGACCATGGACAGACCGGGACTGTAACGACTCACCTTGCTCCTGCTGAGCATAGAGCCACGGGGCTACAAGGGTGGCTGGAAGCCCTGACTTTCACTGTGTCACCAACACTCAACTGTAGCCTTACCAGCCAATGTGGAAACTGCACAGACCACCTTCAGATCAAAATCTGTCATTGCACTAGTCATTATACTTCATACCTAGCTGATACAAATGCACCTGGTTATGCAAAACCTGAGAGTAACAAATTGAGCCAAACCACTTGGTTTCACTTGTTCTTGCTATGCCATGAGGCACAGCTCTTCTGAAGTCAGAGGAGTGACAGTGATACAAAGTGCACTCTTATCAAAGTGCATAAAGCACTCACATACATTAATGAGGAAAAAAAAAGTTCCTATGCCACAAATGCAAAACTATAATATTGACAATATCCTGCTGAGGAAATAAAAGCATCAGAGATACTCCCAACAACTGGTGCTTTTTTCTTCCTCCCCAGAGACAGACTAATTTCTAAAAGCCTAGTCCTGGGAAAACAAACAAACAAACAAACAAACAAAACTAACCCAAAACTAAACCAGGAAGAATTTTCCTTCTGGTAAGAGCCCAACACCATCTTTATTCCTAAATTCAGAAGTAACTGTCACAATTATAACTTTAATCAGCCACCATCATATGAAACAATGCCAGTTCATCCCAGAAATGATTCTTCATTTTGAAGCAACGCTGCTTGTCTAAATGTAGGCCATACAAATGTTTATAAAATATAATTGAAAAAATATTATGAATATGAAAAAAACTGAATTATTCCATTACCCTGTTTTTAAAAATTACTTTTGAAACTGTTTCAGGAAACGTATGTGCTGTAACTCTGTGTAACTCTACTGATGCTAACAACAGTCATTTGCAGAAGCTTAAGATCTAGCTCATCATTTTTTAATAGAAACCATTCCTGTATGGAATTCACCACCTGAATATTATAGAAGCATGCTAGTGCCAAGGAGCTCAAAATAGCAATTAAATAAAAGTGATTTTCAAAGTATAAAAGTCTCAGAATTCAAGAATAAGCCATAACTAGAAGAAAATGCAATAATATCTCTGGTTTATTCCTACTTCTCTCCTGAAATAACTGGAAATTTGCCAGTTTTAATGGAGGGGGGGGGGTGGTCAGGAATGCATTTTAGATTCGATCATGTTACAACCATGTTCCACCATGTTACAAAGATGTTTGTTCTCATACTTCCCTCTTGCAAATATCTGGAGCTCTAAATTTGATTTTGTTACTATAAAATTAACTGACTGTGATACGGTTTTTAAAAAATAAGTAGACAATAATGCAAGCAGAGTTTGGCTCAGTGGAGAAACTAAGTTCCTGATGTTCAGAAATCAACAATTATTACATAGATTATTAAAATAAATGAATTTGTGGTTTTGATACCCCAATGATAAATTACAGATTCATATTCACTTGGACCCAGCAGTGTTGATTTCTTATGTGGACAACTGCAGGTTTGTGCTGCCATTTATCTAAATAAATGTTCAATACAGTATTCACAATAATTACAAAAAAAATAATAAAAGAATAACCCCTTGTGCCTCTACTCTATGGAAAAAATTCAATTACGCATGTAGTAGTACAGGACATGAAAGCATCTTTTTTCAAAGTAGATAGCTCTTATTTGAGCTGCTCATGAATTTGTGGTTTTATGCAGCACCTTTATGGGAATGTGCTGATCCTGTCTAATACTTTGCTGTGAAAATGTTAAAATGAAATTATAGCTGGGGCTTTATTAACTTCTTCACCAACATGAGCCAGTTGGTCAGTAGGCATATTTGGGAAGTGAGGTCTCCTGAGGCTGGTATCTGTCCTGCCTCATTCTCACTGAACTGCTGAACTGAGCTATTGGTTATTACCAAGTAAGTAGTTTTTTGTTTGTTTTTTTCTTTGGTTTTTCCCCAAACATTTGGCAGCTCTAGTTTTCAGTCTGATGCCAAATAACAAACAATAGCCAAATCTCACGCTTTCTGCTCCCACAGAACTGTTGTTTTCTGAACAACTCTTGCTCTTATACACAAAATAGAAACCTTCAGTGATTATTAAAACGACTTTTGGAGCTACAGGATTAGTTGTATGACAACAGGTCTACTAATTTTTTGTTATTGTAGGGTGTAGATGAAGATCAATGTGAAAAATGCTGAATTGTAACCAATCTCTGTGTTTTTTCCTCACTGGACCTCAGTACAAAGGAGAACAAAGTCTTAAGCTCTGTCAATTTTTACAATCTACCTGTTGTTTGAGACTCTATACTGACTGAATGGGAGAAAAAAAAGTAGAATATGAAATAATACAAAATTAACAAAAATGGAGATTTTCATTATTTAAAGCTTTTGTGACAGGAATCTCTAAAAAAATTGGGGTCTGGGGTCAAATAAAAGCCATCACTAGTTGAGGATTACTTATATCAATCACAAATAATAAAAATATATATCAAAACCAACAAGATGCTTCACACCTCACATTTAAAATAATGTCATTTTAAGCCCTGGGACACTATCATGTCTTAGTCTTAAACTGTTTTTTTCATCTGCCTTAAGGTTCCATGAAGTAACTTTGCAGGTATGTAAAACCTGTTTTGACTTTGACAGGATTATTAATGAAGCACAAAATTATTCATAGTGTACATAGCTACTGGCAGTATCTATATAAGAGCTATCTAGTTTATATTGTTATGTATTTGCAACAATTTTGAGATCATTATTGACCATGAATGGACCACAAGGAAGAATCAGAGGGTTCTGAGCAAGCATTGTAGAAGCTCAGGTGTGTCTGCACATCCTGCCTGGAGACTCAAACTAGATGTGATCTCACAAGACATCTCAAAAATCGACTTAATTCTTCAAAACTGTTTCAGATATAGCTAGTGCTGCAATCTGATGTTCTTTTTAGGTCCACCAGTTGCACTGCAACATGATTTAGGGCCTAGCTCTGCAGTTACAGATGTTAGTTCACACACGTGGGTTAGTACTGGTAGGACTGAGATCAAAAGTTCCTCAGGGTAGGGAGTTTTTTTTTTGCAGCAGCAGGACTTTAAGCTCTTGGCACATTCCAAACTATCCCATTAAGAGTCCTGTGAGCCACAGACTATCCCAGGATGTCTTGGTAAAAACAGAAGGAGGGTTGTAAAGTCCCATGAAAAGTGAATCAAACAACACGAGCACTACGTGCCACAGGAACGACTGCTGCTCTCAGGCCAGCTGCTCTCAATCAAAGCTTAATTCTGCCGTGGGCAGAAACTCGCGTGTGAAATAGCGCCTGGGCTGACCTGCCCAGCAGCGAGCGAGCACAGGCCACGGAGCTTCCCCGGCACCTTCCAGCCCTCCCTCCCTGCGGGGAAGCAGGGCGAGCTGCTCCCCATCCCAGCAGCCGCGGCAGGAGCTGTGCCGGGGGACAGACCCCACACCCCCAGCACCCAGCCAAGGGGACGGGAGGTGCGGGCCGCTGCCGGCCGGTTCCCCCCGGGCCTGGGGTCTC
>NW_009952263.1:2804348-2820897 GCF_000747805.2 Chaetura pelagica
GGTGGCCTTGGCTTGCGAGGGGTCGGCAGACCCTTTCTCCTCACGAGTTGGTAGTCCTGACATGCCGGGAACGGGGGGCTTCCTAGAGCTCTTCCTTGCATCTGTATCCCTGACCTTGCCGATGTTGCTGCAGCCTGCTTCCACCTCTGTAGAACTGGTATCTGTAAGATGGATGTAACCACCAGATGACCTAAAGCAGGAGGGGGTTAAAGGCAGAGTAATAACAGGAAACGTTCACACAGGCTAGCTGGGCACTCATCTTGCAGATGTTGAAGCTGCCTGCAACAACTTGTCACCTGTGTCTTTTGGTTTGGTTTTGTTGTTTTTACTTTATTTTTTACTCCCAAATTGGCTGAACACACACCACTTGCTCCCAAACGCTGTATGTGACACAGATCAAGCTCATCTCCATTCAACTCCCAAGCGGATTTAGCTTCTACCAGGGATTTTGTCTTCAACAGAAGGGAGAAATTTCACATAGGACCACACTGGTGATGCCATCTTTGCATGGCCCAGACAGAGACTATGAAACCCACTAGATTCATAACCTGAGTAAGGTCTGAGATTTCTGCCCATATAAACCCAGCCACTGCAGAGCCAGCAGTTGTCTTGAGACCCCTTCTTCTGTCCACAGAGTCTTCCTTCCTTTCCAAGTTAAATGGCTGGGCATTGATTGAAAGGTAAACTGACACACATGGGGATAATTTAAAGGTATTTGTTCAGATTTTGGTGACTGGCTTGCGTCTTGGTTACAGCAGTGGTTAGAGTTACAGATCTGGGTCTTTCAGAAAAAGGGCTAAGCCCTTAAGGGGATATCTGTAACCATGCTCTGAATGTCCCATATGAACTCTATATGAATCTGGAAATGTTTGCATAATGCATTTAATTGCCCTATAACAGAAATAAAAAATCTCATTGTGATTTTATGTAAATTTAGTTTTAAGACCTCCCTAAATGCCTATTTTCACAATGCAGTCCCAGTTTATGGGGACTGCATCATTCTCATAAACCTCTCCAAGAGCATTTTCCTCTCCCCCACCCCACCTTAAACACGGTCAAGATTCACTCAGACACAGTTGCCACCTTCCAGAGGTAAGAAAAATGTTGAACTCCCCTTTGAGCACAGACTGGAGTGTTCTTATCAGTTCCCATGCACCAGCTCTGTGCTAGAAGCTGCCTGTGTTTTCAGTAATCCACTTAAAAGAACACATTTCTGAGCCCCCATCAGTATATCCTGTATGCTGTGTACACTTCTCTCTCCTTGTAGCTGTCAAGCTGCAGGTGCCAAAGAGTTGCTGTTTGCTTAGAAAGTTGGCTGTGTGTACTGAACACTCCTGTTAGTTTTTGGTGACTAACTTCCAACACAAAACAAGCTTAAGAGCCCTTAGATATGGGTTTAATATTGCTAGCAAACCAGTCTGAATCTGGGCTTGACTTGGCAAGGTGGCCTCTGACTTCCTTGCACCTCTATCCCTCACACAAGTGCCATGGCTCTTGTCCCACATGGGCACCTTCTTGACAAAACTCTCTCACCCTCAGTCTGGGAGTAGGGGATGGGCTTGCAGGAGACTGAGGCCTTGCAGCAAACTCTACTCAGGTCCCCAGTAATTTCACACGCCTGACTACTACCTGGCACCTCAGGCCTTCTCTCTCCCATGAAGTGATATGGTGCCCTTTACCCAGTAAGTGAGAAGTCTACCAAAAGTGAACTTCAGAAGAAGATATTTCCATGCAAGCACTGTTTTTATTCCCACAGACACACCATGCAGTAAGGATTGTGCTACAGCTGCACTTGGGATGTTCAGGCAGCTCTTGAAGGGTGGTAGGTGCTAGTAGACAGTTTTTTTGAGTGGAGGAAAATATCTCACCTGGGTATCCGAGGTGGAAGAGTAACTTTGTCACCAAAATCCACATGGAAGATTAAGTAAAACCCAATCCAGTTCCCAGATTAGTCCCAGACAAGCTTATTAACAAAAGCTAGTGTCCTGCCTTTCTGAGTACTGTAAGCTTCCCTGTTAGGGCCCAAATGCAGCTTAATCAGGATTTCCTGGGCAATCAAAATATATAAAACAAGACTAAGCTGGTAATTTCTTTCCATTTCCTTGTTCATAATTCCCAGTTCCCTATTTGCAGATGGCAGTTTATTGCCTGCTTCTAGACTGAAACTGTGAATATTTAACCTCAGCCTCACTGAGGTAAGAAAAAGCCCTCTTCCAAGAGCCACAGATGAAAGCTGTAAATAATTAACTCCAGCATGACAGGGTAAGGAAGGGTCAGCTAATTTCAGTTTGCTACTCAGAAAAACAAAATATTTAAGCACTGCATGTTTTGTGTTTTCTTTGTGAGCCTAAAAAAGAGATACCCAGAGCACAATCAGTCTAGTACCTCAACCCAAGGGCTTTTTGTTGCAGTTTTAGGTACAGCCTTTTTTTAAGAGTCCACAAAAACTAGTGAGTACAAATGATCTCTCATTAGTATTCCAGCAATTTCTCAGCTTGCAGTGTCATATTTCTGTCAAAATCCCATGTGAACTACAGCATTATTCTCACAAGAAGAACACTTTCAAGCTTCCACAAAACTTACGTTGTTACTAAAAGATGCAGTTTCCCTGAACATAGCACTTTAAACTGTTGTACCCACAGCAAAGAACTGCTGTTGTGCCCAGTAAAGCCATTATTTTGATGACTTTATTAGCTCCAATGTGTTGTTGGTTGTTTTTTTAAGAATTCCACAACAAGCTTCTTCTCAGACCACTCATTCAGAATAAGCCCTATATAGCTGCACTAACACAGTGCTCGTGCCTCCATAAAGCTGACATATGTGGCTTAGCGTGAAGACATGTCTTGCCTTACTTTAATTGCCTAAAAGTTAGCCTTGGAGTGAAGTTCCAGGAGGTAGGTGAGACAACCTAGCACCTTTCCTGCCATCTGAAGGAGCTTTCTCAATTGTTTGACTTCAGTGGGTTAGCCACAGATCAGGTTGAAGAACCAAAGGATTGAGAACAAAGGCTGGATGAGCAGAACTACCACTATGGTGACATCAAGGCATTAGGTCACCTAAACTCCCTCTGTCATCAAAGGATGGAGAGAAGTCCAGGTATTTTAAAAACCTCTAGACACATGAGCCGAGGACAGAGAGTGTAGTTAGCCCAGGCACCTACTTTTAGATACCTGGTGTTAGATGACATGATTACTAAAGAAAACATTATTTGAATTTTATACATCGTATAATGTACTTTACAGGGTGGCTTACTGATTGATAAACACAGGAATTACTGTCTGTGGTTTTGTCTGGAGTGAAACAAGGCAATCAGAAAAATAGAATTTTGATACTGCTTTGACAAAACTATTAATGACATATCTTTAACCAAACTCAAAACATTGATAACAGAATAAGTTTTGTCATATCTATTTTCAGAAGAAAAATGGGAAATCTGTTTGACAAATTGGCATGTCACATATTGACTTTTCTGGTATGATACAGATTGGGTTTTGTTTTGAAGCAGACAATTAGTTTTGAATTTTTGTTGGTGCTTCATCCATATAACATATAAAAACAACACGGGAGCAACATACAACACTTTAATTTCACTTCAGTGAAGGAAGTGGTTTATTTTCAGGGACATTTTACCATTTCACTTCAAAATTAAAACGTTGTGGCCCTGTATTATTTGCAACCCAAAACTCCTATTCCCTGCAGTCCTTTGCTCACAATGCTGATATTTGCCTTCTAATTTTCAAATTGAGGGTTCTTAGCACTGAGTATTCACCTTTTAAGGTTCCTGATAAAAAGTTGTCCTACCTTGTGCATCACTTGCCAAAGAAGACGTAGTTCTCTTTGAAGTAGTGTTAAACTGTTCTGCCTTGTATCACTGCTTGCATCATATTTCTCTCCAAAGCAGGTTATCACAGAGCTCAGAATTATAACTACTATTAAATGCAGTTTTCTTTTGCTTAATCACTGGTTTCAACTTGTTACTAATAGTGTGCACTATTGTGAGAACACATGCAGCCTCCAGCAAGGACAGTTACAAAAGGTTACATTCATTGCAAAATGTTCTGAAAGACTCATAAAAGTGTTTAGACTTAACACAGCATTATGCTTATCTCACAGATATAATCAAATTAAAACATCTGCTGTGTGTAATCATCCATCAGAAGAAGGCAATCAGCTTGTTATCAACTCCTGCATACATCAGAGGCAACAAGAATAATGTTATCTTCAAGATTGATCTTAGGAATCCTTTCTGTACAAATCTCCTGAATGATACTTAGCAAAATAAAGTTTAGAAATATTATTAAGATTAGTACTAGATTCTCAGGGCACTGCTGTTCACACAATCTCTGACTTTCAGCTGTAATGCAAATCAACCATTTTTAAGCTTCACTGAATTGGCTTATTCTGTGTTTACTGTGTATGTATAAATACCCCTGACAGTGAAAGCAGAAGAACACAAGTGTCAGAAGAGATATGACTCCTGCAGTGCTTCTGGCCCTGCCAGAAATGGGAAGCACCATTAATCTCACCACGCAACTTTTTGCATGAAGAACTCAATTCAAATTTTCCAAAAGCAAAAGATATTTGGATAATTTTGTACTGTTTTCATCAATTTTTTTACTTCTCAAAAGCAGTATCTGAGCTCATAAAAAATCTTACATGTAACAGATATTGCTGCTTGTGTCCCTTTTCTTACCCCTGTTGCCTGGTGGCACTGCTCAGGTGCCTTCAATCATCTTGCTTCTGCACCTGGGAAACAGGTGTAAATGAGCCTATTTGTTTCCCTTCCTTTCCCCTCCTTGACCTTCCCTGACCTCCCGTGACCTTTCCTAACCTTTCTTTCTCTTCCTTTCCCTTCATTGCCCTTCCTTGCTTCTCCTTGCCTTTGCTTACCCCTCCTTTCCCTTCCTTGCCTCTCCTTTCCTCCTTTTCCTAGAACGTGAAAAGGAAATTCTTCACTATGAGGCTGGTGAGGCGCTGGAACAGGTTGCCCAGGGAACCTGTGGATGCCCCATCCCTGGACGTTTTCAAGACCAGGTTGGATGGGGCTTTGAGCAACCTGATCTACTGTGAGGTGTCCCTGTCAATGCTAGGGGGGGTTAGATCTAGATGATCTTTAATGTTCCTTCCAACCCAAACCATTCTATGATTACATAAGCACGTCCTGTCTTTTGTCTTAACTAATTTACATGTACAAAGAACTAGTAAAACTAGGTCTAGATGAAGTGGAATTTTTAAGATATGCAAACAAATCATTACATACATAGTTGGGACATAATTTAAATTGCTTGAAAAAACCTATTACCCGTGGAACTTGTCTCCATTACCACATAATTAGTAGCACTTATTATCATCAAAGCTTGTTTTTTTAGGCTCCTCATAACAAAGAATTTGAACATTGGTTAACAAGACTCAGAAAATATCTGAAGCAATCAAAGTACCTAAGTAACATAATGTAGAGGCACTTCTGTTTCATCTTTCCCGCTGGAACAAAAGGGAGTTGTGAATCTCTGATAAAGTGTATCCCTAAATCTAATCTGAAAGAATCCTAGTACTCCAACCACAAAGCCCAAGAACCAAGGGAAGTATCCTCCCATCCCACCAAGGAGAAGATCATGCCTGTGTTATTCAGGAATGCTGTACACTGATGATGTTAAACTGACTCATTTGACGAGGATCTTTAAACAAATTTATTTGTGATAGCACAGCTGTTCCTCTCAGGAAGGAAATGCATGGTTCTATTATTTTTATCTGCAAGGCAACTTTATGATCTGTGGTCACAGGAGGTGGCTACTGTGCTTCAGAGGTCAGAAGCTGTACTGCTGTACAGAAGGATCCAGAATGCCTTGGAAGTTGGATACTGTTCCAACACAACTGACCCTGGAATAAATGGGCTCACTATGGCTTGCAAGTAACTCAGCTAAAATGATTCACATTAATTATTTTCCTTTTCTTATGACTAAGACCACCACTGAACTAACCTGTGAGTACCATTCTCAGGCTGTGCTTACACTGTCTTCCACATCTTCCAGCTGGTATGGCAACCTCCCAGTTGGAAGAGGCTCTTTGGGCAGCCCCTTGAACCCTGAATTTTGAGCAGGCTTTTCCCTTCACAAAGCAGGCAAGAGGCTAGCTGGGCTACCATCAATAGTTTCAGTTCTTGGCTGGACCTGTCTAATACTGGCCAGTGAAAATTACATAGAGCTCACCTGAAACTCTCAATAGGTGCGAAAGATTCCAACTCCATCTTGTTCATGGGAAAAGCCTTGGGGGCATGAAGTGACTTGCAAGGAGGGTTATTAATCCACAGCCTCAGTGATATTCAATGTTCTCTGCATCCCTATAACAATAGAGCGTCTATCAGAGAAAGCTTTATTACAATTTACACCCATTTTGTTACCCTTTTACAATATTTAGGTGTTATAAATAGTCCTTAATGTAACTGAGAATTAGATGCTTTGCAGTTACTCCACTGTCTATGGAGAAATAACACTGTACATTTTCTGTCATTCTGGCATTTCTGGTGTGTCGATTCCCCAGGTTCTATGTCCAGATATTGACTGCAGTGAGGGAACAAATGAGCATTTCAGGTTTAAAGTCAACTTTTCCTTCTACTCAAAGGTGCAAAACATTTCTTGCTAGACTTTGCTCTGTCTGTAAAACCATTTTTGTGTCTCTTGTGACCTATGGCTGGGGAAAGTGATTTGGTAATTCTCCTGTCTACTACAAATTGAGGTGCAATTGAGACTGATGAGGGATGAGCATTTGTTGCATCTTCATACGCTTTGAAGTACAGATAAGGCCACATCTTGTCCAGTGCTGCTGTGGTTTGATCTCTGAATCATGCAGCAGTTGGAGCATTTCTGTCCTGAGGGACTACTGCCCATGTAACACAAAAACTGCTTGGAAATTGAGGAGTTTGTAGGCTTTATGGTGAGGCAAACAAGGCAGCCAGACAATGGGCTGGCATGCTGTACTGAAAAGTGCAACGATGCTCATTAGTGATGGAGGAGATCCTGTTGATTTAAAACTGAATTTTCTGAATAACTTTTATAGCACTTGCTATTTGATGTGTGTATTTGCTTGCCATAAATATTAGCCTGATTTTCATCTCTACCTTTCTTTGATGATATTTTTACCATGACGCAAAAAAAAAAAAAAAAAAAAGATTGAAAAATCAACTTCTGCAATATTCATCACAAATAAGTAATTTATAGCTGTCTGCATGATGTTACTCTTGTATGATTTCAGTGTTTTTCCTTTCATGGGCATACTGCTCTGAATTGTCATGTCTTTCTTCATTTCATTGCCTTTTTTTTCCTTCCTTTGTGTTTCTTTTCCTTATTTAGCCTATTCTCTAATATCTCTTGCCTTCTTTGCTTTCATTTCATTTGTTCTGTGGATCTTATTCTGTCCCCATTGACTTTTCTGCTGACTGTCAATTACAGACTACTATTGTAAAAATAAATCCTTTTTTAAGCATCTTTGTAATTATTTCTATTTCAAACTATGGTGCTGTTAGACTTGACATGCTGCTTCTCCAAAAGTATATCTGCTTGTTTGCTTCTCTGCACACACTAACATGTAATTCAGGATAAATTCCTGACTATTAGCTTCACAACTAGCAACAACCACACTCAGTTAATTTATCAGTGGTAAGACTTCTGGGCTTCATATAGAGCCCAGAATAAAGGACATTCTGAAGTGGGAGTGGCATAATATACTTTACAGCTCTTTTATTTGTCCTGTTAACCACAACAGTGTCCCAGCCCAGGCTGGTTTCCATTCCATTACCACCCTCAACATTTTCTTCTAGCTACTCTCAGATGGGCTGATAAGCTGATACTTTAAGCCCTGCAAAAAGCCATGGGACTGAGGACCCCTTTTTCTACCAGCACGATCATGTATGCATGGATGATGCCTGCAGGGTGTAGCTGAACTGAGGTTGGCATTGCAGAATTAGCTTGGCCTTCTGTGCAAAACCTGTTTTCAGTCCTCTCTGATCTGCTCCTGAAGCTTCGTGGCATATCAGATCCTATTATCACTGCACAAATGTGCTTAATTTACAGTAAGGACACAAACTGACTCATGAGAGGGCTGAACAGATTCTGGTGCTGTCCCACAGTCTTCCCTGGCTGTCAGGTATTCCACTCTTCCCAGGGACTGAATCATTAGCTCAGATGAGATCCCACCTGGAGGACTGTGTCCAGTTCTGGAGTCTCCAACACAAGAAGGACGTGGGGCTGTTGGAGCGAGTCCAGAGGAGGGACATGAAGATGATCAGAGGGCTGGAGCAACTCACCCGTGAAGACAGGCTGAGGGAGTTGGGAATGTTCAGCCTGGAGAAGAGAAGGCTTCAGGGAAACCTTAGAGCACCATCCAGTACTTGAAGGGGATACAGGAAAGCTGGGTAGAGACTTTTTACAAGGGCAGGGAGTGATAGCTTGAGGGATAATGGCTTTAAATTAGAAGAGGGTAGATTTAGATTAGATATTCAGAAGAAATTTTTTACTGTGAAGGTGGTGAGACACTGGAACAGGTTGCCTAGGGAAGTTGCGGATGCCCCCTCCCTGGAAGTATTCAAGGTAAGGCTGGATGGGGCTTTGAGCAACTTGGTCTAGTGGGAGGTGTCCCTGCCCCTGGCAGAGGGTTGGAACTAGATGACCTTTAATGTCCCTTCCAACCCAATCCATTCTGTAAGTCTAGGATTCTATGAATATTCCACTGAAATCCACTCCCAGACTTGCTCAACACAGTTTCCTAGGAGACCCAGAGGGGAAAAAAAGTCAGTTAAGCTAATTTACACACTCAGAGCCAGGTTAATAGAGCCTATGCTGACTGCAGTGAAGACCTGTCTTCCATGGAACTAAACTGAAAGCTAAAACACCAGCACATTTTTACCATAGCTGAGCTGTAGTGGGACATTTCAGTCTCAGAACAACTCTTTTCTGTCCTGCCTTCCCCTCTGCCATCACTGCATCCTCTCACCTGCTCCTCCCAGTTCCTGAGACCTCTTTCTCAGTCTGCCTGCTGCTATTTGTAGCCTGAGTTCCTGCCAGCTGCTGCTGCCTGCTCAGTTCACTCAGCCCAAGGCTCAGCACGCTGGGCAGGAGCCCCAGCTGGCAGGGTTTGACATATTGGTTCTGGGTTGTTGTGCCCCTCAAAGGAATGCTGAGCTGTGTGCCCCTGCCCATGCTATAGGAGTCAGTCTCTGTTGCTCTTATGGAAGCTTTTGCATGGTATTTCATGTATTTTTGTATAACCAATAATAATAATTTAAAAAAAAATCAAGAAAAAAAAGCTATTTGAAACACCTACTAGGTCATTGTTTAATTTCTTTCCTTACTTAGCTGCAGTGAACAAGAGAATTTAAAAGGTAAACATGATTTTTAGCACTGAATTGCCTTTTGTCAATCATTAAAGTTTGCTGGTGCCACAGTCATGTAATCATTGACAAAAGGCATTTCAACTCTGACTTTTTACACAGAAAAATGCAGAATAGTGGTCTTGGACTCTTTAAGAACTTGGATATCTACCTGCTGCTTAGTGATTAGTTTTGTTGTTCATACTCTTGGGTGTTGGTGAGAAGAATAAGAATCTGGCAAAACTGAATTTACACAGACAGTTCAAGTATTGCTCCTTCCCTTCCCCATACCAAGCCAGACATGGCTGCCAGCTCAATCATTTAGCACATAGGCTCTGAAAGTCTTCAGTCACGCAGAACATCCTCTGAAAGTCACAATTCCTTCCACGTGCCAGGACAAATGGTACCAGCTGTAGTTGTATTGCACGGTACAGCTGAAGCATAAAGCCAAGCTCAGTTGCTGCCCTGTTTTCTGCTTACTGTCCACCCACCTCACAGTAAAAGAAGCCATGCCTTTGAAGGGCCTTCACTTGGCAACCAGAAGGGAGACAGCTCATGGAGGTGCTGAAGGGAGAAAAGTACCAATTTTCCTGTTCTACTTGGAAATGTAGACCTTTACTGCACTGAATTGCAAGTAGCCGTAAGTATAACTCCTTTTATAATCTTCCACTGGAGATGAAGGCTGGAGGTAATTGCTAGGGGGACCTGAGTCTAATTTGCTAATTTTTGCAAAACACTATTTTTTTTTTTTGGCATCAAAATAAACCACTCAAGCTACAAATTATCACAGTTGCACCACTCATGCTGACAGCCTGCTCCTCTCTCCAGGGAGCCATATGGGCTTTCTAAGAATCAGAGGAAACCCAATGAGACACAGTACTCCCTGTGAAGTGCTTGAAGATCCATGCTGGAATGCACGGTGGAGAAAGAGATTGCTGGGAAGAACAGGTAAATTTCTCATGAGTGGTCACTATGACCTAAAAAAGTTACTCCCTTTGTTTAAAGGACGGAGTGGATTTTTAGACAAGGATGTACATATATTCTTATTTCTGTAGTTCACTTCTGTGTGTGGCACATGAAGGGACAAGATGGGGGATAACTCATGCCTCTGTGGAATATTTTCTCATGTGCTGATGAGACTTATCTATTACTTTATAAGGGACAGATTTTGCCTCGCAGCTGGAAAGTACCAGAAGTGTTATATGCACTTCATATATGTATGTTTTCTTCTACATGGTCTTTCAGGTGCAGACATCGTTCTCTTCTCAGTGTTCATGTTGATAACTCTTAAGAAGACGTCTGCAGTATCAAATGCTGTCCATCTGGGGTATGTGAACATCAGCACTTACTACTTGTAACTCGGTGCCAAACATACACTGGCAATGTGACCTTCCAGGTGTGAAAGAAGTGGTGACAACTGAGAGCTGTCAGGTGCTGGAAGAGACTGTAAGCCAAAGTGAGATAAGCAGGAGCCAGTGTGAATTTGGGTTTCAAAGATCACTGCATATTTTGCTTAGGCTGCACTTGCAGTCCCAGACAGGAATTAGAGGTTGTTTTGCAGCAGCCACAGAATAACCTTCTGCTATTGTGCTACAAAGGATGCACACGGCTTTCAGCTTTTGCAAACCAGTTTACCACAGAGACTTCCTTGTGGGCTTCCCTGCTGCGTTGATACTCTTGTACAGAGACAGCTAGGCTGCTCAGAGCATGCAGCTGCTGGGGGCCTTTCTGCCTCCTTTTACAGCAGGCAGCCATTTCTGGCCTTCATCTATACCGTTTTAGGAGATGGGCCCCAAGTTGTGAAGTCTGAATCTGGATCCAAACACAATTTTCTTCAGCACTGGCTGAAGAATGGCTTGTGCCACCCAGATCAAAGCCCAGCTGCAAAGTTTGTCTTCCAACCATAACTTCCTCAAAGCTTTAGGGCCTTGGATTTTAGTTCTGGTTTAGCTCCATTTCTAGGTATTTTTTAAAACTCTGTACATACAAAATTTAAGGCCAGACCTTTGTCCCATTTAAGTCACAAGAGTCTTGCTTTCTTGGCACTGACTTAAAAAAGGCATTTAGGTCATATAGGTAAGAAAATCAATGTCAACTGGAATTTTCAAGTATTTTCCTGCCTGCTTAACATTATGTTGCTGATTTTGTTGCCAGGTGTTCTACAGACACCTTCAGTCTGTAGAAATCTCTATTTTGTGATCACATTTTGTTTAATTAGACACACAGCTTTTCTATTTAGTCTAAAAAAGGTTCTTGTTTGGTTTGAACTCATCCATTCTGATAGTTGCATCAGGGGTGGTCAGTTATTTCCCTGTAACAGATTCAGTGCAGACAGCAAAGAGTGCAGACAGCACTCAAGACAGCAGATGACAGTGGTCTCCCAAACCATTCCAAGGCAATTATATCTATGTTTCTGCCACTGTATAAAACCAAGGTGTGACCCAAGCAGATGAGAGCTGATTGTGCACTGAATGGCTCAGAACACTGGCTGTCCAAAGGAGAGGACAGGAAGGTATGTGGAGCACAGCACTCCCCAGGCTCATATGGGAGTTTTTAGAACAGTTTTTGCTCCTAGCTCTATTTTGGAAAGAGTTTTTGGAAAACATTTTGCTCTAGGAAAAAGAGTCTTTCTAAAGCATATGTTATTAGTTATCTTTGTTTGCTTGTTTGTAACAAAATTAAAATTGAATGGGTTGTGCTCACTGAGCAGTACAGAAACAGCAGTTGGCTTGAAATGAAATGAACTCAACTTGAACACGCTCAGCTTCAGATACATGTTAAGCAATTTCCTGGTAAAAGTGTGATAAAGATTATTTGTATAAACATTTGCTTCTCCAGCCATGTAGAAAGCAACATTATCAGTAGCAGGGGGTGGCTGTGGTCACTGTTAAGCAGTCTCAGCAACCTCTGGTTACTAGCCTAGCAATCTTCCACAACTTTATGTGGTGCTCCTGGGCTGCTGTCTGCCCCTGTGACACACCAGTGGTTTCTGTTCCAAGTCTGTGTGAAACTTCATTGTGTTGGATGAAAGAAATCTTCATGTACCTGAATTTCATTTCAGAGGCCTGATAACAACAGCTGGATTTTAAGTTCTTAGAAAAGCAGCAAGAGCAAAAAGACTCTCTCAAACAGACTTTAGAGATCAAAACAGAGTTGCTGCAGCGGCACCTGTCATGTCAAGCTACTGTGCATGTAGGCTGGGCTGTGTAAAGAGGGGAAGAGGAATAAATTCATGTGGTTACTTATGGTCACATCTCAGTTCTGTTACTGCTCTTACCATGTGAAAACAGGCAAGAGATTTAAGATTTCAACACACAAAAAAAGGTTTTGAAAGGAACAAGCTAAATGTCCATGTTGCTGGAAAATAAGACTCCTGCCATTCTTTCACATTTATAAAACAGGCAGGGAGCATTTTTGAATGGGGTCAGCTCCACAACAGAACAGTGCTGTGAGGCTCACATAACTATGTGGACACTTTCCAGCACTGGGGAAGTGGGCAGAGAAGTACTTGGATGAAGTGAAGTCCTTTGTTATCAAAGACATGTTTTTAATTCTTTTCAGCTATCAGCTCTTCAAGCTCCCTAGCACTGTGCCATAGATACTTCAGGCTCATATCCAGAAAACAGCACCATTACAGTACATGCATGAAGTAAATATTTATCACATAAATTTATCATGAAATCATGGAATCATTTAGGTCAGAAAAGACCCTTAAGATCTAGTCCAACCATTAACATAACACTGCAAAGTCCACTACTAAACTGTGGCCCTAAGCACCACATCTACAGGTCTTTTAAATACCTCCAGGCACGGTGAATTAATAATTTCCCTGGCTAGCCTGTTCCAATGCTTGACAACCCTTTTGGTGAAGAAATTTTTCCTTATATGTAATTTAAACTTCCCCTGGTGCAACTTGAGGCTGTTTCCTCTTGTCCTACCACTTGTTGCTTGGGAGAAGAGACCAACCCTTGCCACTTCACAAACTTCTTTCAGGTAGTTGTAAAGAATGATAAGGTTTTCCCCTCAGCCTCCTTTTCTCCAGGCTAAACAACCCCAGTTCTCTCAGCCACTCCTCATAAGACTTGTGCCCTAGCCCCTTCACCAGCTTTGTTGCCCTTGACTGAACACACTACAGAACCTCAATATCTGTGTTGTAGTGAGGGGCCCAAAATTGAACACAGTACTTGAGGTGCAGCCTCATGAGTGCTCAATAGAAGGGGACAATCACTTTCCTACTCCTGCTGGCCACACAATTTCTGACACAAGCCAGGATGCTGTTGGTCTTCTTGGTCACCTTGGCACACTGCTGGCTCATGTTCAGCCAGCTGTTGGCCAACACCCCCAGGTCCCTTTCTGCTGGACAGCTTTCCAGCTACTCTCCCCTGGGTGTGTGGTGGTGCACAAGGTGGTTGTGAGCGAAGTGCAGGACCTGCTACTTGGCCTTATTGAACTTCATACAACTGGCCTTGTCTCATCAATCCAGCCTGTCTAGGTCTCTCTGCAGAGCCTTCCTACTCTCAAGCAGATCAACACTCCCTTCCAACTTGCTGTCATCTGCAATCACCCCTGATTTATCAGATCACTGATAAATATATTAAAGAGAAGTGGCCCCAGTACTGAGTCCTGGGAACACAACTTGTGACCAGCTTCATTCACCACAACTCTTTGGGCCCAGCCATCCAGCCAGTTTTCTTACACAGCAAAGACTACACCTGTCCAACCCATGACCAGCCAGTTTCTCCAGAAGACTGCTATGGGAAATGGTGTCAAAATCTTTATTAAAGTCTAGGTACACAACATCCACAGCTTTTTGCTCATCCATTAAGTGGGTAATCTTGTCATAGCTGGGCAGAACCTGACTTTCACAAACTCATGCTATAGTATATTATATACAGACCAGTATGTTTATTGCCTAAATGATGTAGTCCTTAAAAAAGGGAAGAATTTAATTCCTCAAGAAACCATGGCTGCCTCAAGAGAAGCAATGATGAACCCTTTCCAGGGCCATCAGAACAGTCCTGTAGGCAACCTCTGCAGAACAATCCCCAGCACCACAGGGCAGAGAGAGAGGTGAGCCTCTTCCAGTCAATGAAGCTTGTTGTTCAGTTGTACATTGCCTTTTTTAGGGGAATTACTGTCTCCACATCTACTACAAAAAGACTGTTCAAATGGATGGCAATGCTTCAGTCTGGGTATGCAGAAAATTAATGGAAAGATCTTTTCCTATTTTAAGATTGAAAACAAAACAAAAAAACCCAAACAGATTGTAAAGTTCTGTGAGCTGCTGGATATTTAGGAACAAGCTGATATATAGCTCATTTTCTCTTTCACAAACCACACCTTGTCCTGCATTTTACATCATATGTTTTTTCTTTCCTGTTCAGTGCCTTCCAAATGTGCTTAGTATGTATAATTTTTTTTCACTAAAGTAAGTTTAGGCAAAATAATCTGCAATGGAATTGTTTTAGTTAGGGAGAGAGCTGTTGGAGAAACTGCCAAGGGAAATGAGAGAAAAAGTCACACCCCTTTTTAACTGGGTGGAAAGATGTTCTTGGAGAGTTATGTGCTGAGAATTCATTTGCAGCATGTCTTGGCAGTGAACAGTATTTTGTTTGATTGCTGTGGCAGCAGACTTACCTACAATGGTTTCACAGGGAGATTAAAGACAGGGAAGCGGTTTTTACCAGTGAGAACCAGAAAGAATGGCTCACCAGTGACAATAAGCAGTTCTTAAAGGACTACCAGTTTACACAAGCAAATTAGCAGAGTTAGCAAGAGTTTTTTGCAACAGTGCCATCTGGCCTTGCTTTGGAGGAGGAGTGCTGTATAGATATGACTTGTTCAGATGGAGTGTTGCACAATTGTGTTGTTTAAAATTGAATTATATGTGTAATGAGGTTAGTGTTCAAGCTCAAGCTCTTTAGCAGCTTGGTTAGCATAGTTAATTCCACAGATGATAAGGTCTCCTGCTGAGCTGTGGCAAAGAATAAAATATGGGCAGTCAAATTCAAAGGTGTTTGGCCTCCTTCCTTGAACAAACCATGCCTTTCTCCGACATTCTTGAGTTGTAATCAGAACCAAATAAAGTAAATGAGTATATTAGGATATAGGTCTCTGGATTTATTTGTCTTTGCTGATGCCAATCTGTATTGGACAATCATGATTCAGTGTGAATCTTTCTGGAAAGGGTGAAGGCATTAGTGCGCATTTAGCTCAACTAGCAAGGTGCTGCTTTTAATACTATAGCAAAATCCTAAACCTTTTCTCAGAGACTAAAACTATTTTAATGTCATTTACTCTGGGTGGTTTTATAATTTCTAATATCTGTGATCCTAAACTACTGAAGTAGCAAGAACTCTCACGTTGGGACTGTAAGCAATTAATACTGTTCAGCTGATCAGGAGTGTTGTTTTCCTTCACCTTGCACTACCACCACTGGATCCATGAATTCATTTGTTGTGACACCCCTGAGAAATTACTCCTTTGTGTTGCTGTTCCACAAAGAAAGGAAAACAGGCAAGCAGCAAATATAACAGGTTTCCATGATCTGAGAAAGTTGCACAAGAAACATACTTTCTGATTTCTCTAAGAGCATCTGCTGGATCAACTCGCCTAGTCTTGTGTTCTCCAGAAGCTCCTTTTGTCCATGACATCAGGAAGGATTCAGATTTGGTGAAGACTTCTTAGGTGATTTGAAGAAATACATATTCTGTATGCTTTGAAAGCAAATGGTATTTAATTCCCTCTGCATCTTCCATTAAAATCTTTTAAAGTATTTAGGATATTCTCATGTGTTTATCTTTCTGATCTTACTGCCACTTTCTCCCTACACATTCCATTTTGCACCTAAAACGATGGAATCAAGGAATAGCCATTAAAACCACCAAAGTTTAATTTCAGACTGCCCTGAAGAATCTCCAGATTTGAATAGTAATAAAAAAATTCAAAATAATGCAACTTTCTCATGAACAAAAATATGCAACGTATTTTTAAATCAACTTTTTTTGGGGTTTAGAAGCACTGACAATAACTATGGTGACTGTTATTAAAGCCATTGCTATAAAGAACACAGCAACTTTTGTGGCAGGGTCCACAAGATTAATCAGGGCAGCTGGAGATGGCAAGAATGACATAGATAACTGTAAACAATTTCCCAAATTAATTTGTTTTCCAAGAATCTCTGAAAGA
>NW_009952263.1:2820974-2847688 GCF_000747805.2 Chaetura pelagica
GTTTTAGAATAGTAGAAAAACTGTGGGCAGCAACTCTATCTGCCTAGCTCCAGCTTCTCACTGGCTGTGGGCTCAGGGCAGAACACTTCTCCAATCCATGGTTACAAGGAAAGTGAGGTTCTTTAGCTTTCTTGTTTTGGAATCATCCTCCTCACTGAGCTTCTCTGCCATTTATACCAGGCTCTTTTAATTTGTATAAATCTGGACTTCTTGTAGAAATTTCTCTGTGTGTGGCAGAAAGGAAGAGCTATGGCTTCAGACTCTCGGGGTCTGCCTTCAGTCTCAGCTTCAGTCTGGCAGGGATGTAGAAATATGTGCTGAAGTATTTGTGGAAATTCTATTAATTAACTTCACACCAAATGCCTTGTTTAAACTCTCTGGGATGCCTATATTCCTCAGCAATAATTACTGTGAATGGGAATACAGGTCTTTCCCTGAATGGCTCCCACAGGTAATGTTTGTGGAAGTGCCTGCCCATCTATCCAGTTTTTCTACAACAAGGGCAGTTTGGAACTCTTCTTGCAGTTGTGACATACGTGAAATGAAACAAACATCAACTTAGTAATAGCATTACAGAATAACCCAGGTTGGAAGGGACCTAGAATGATCATCTGGTCCAGCCTTCAAATTTAAATTGATTTAGTGAGTGTCCACTCTGGCAACATAGAAATGCAGTTGGCAATTGTCACCTGGTTGCATAAACCACTGAATACGCAGCACCAAAAACTGAGGTTATTCTCAAAACATTGTCAATCATACATAGGTGTGTATTTTCTACAAGCCTTTACTTTGTCTACTTTGTGAACAAGTTACATGCATCATAAGCTGAGTTCAGGCTGTCGAGCTGTCCCAAAGGCTTTGTTTTGCCAGTGTATGTCCCTTAGCCATCAGCAAATGCAGCCAGAATGGCAATGGAAAGGGAAACTGGAGGAGAGTTTACAGACACACAACTGCTCTCTTGCCATATAAACAACCAAGGCAACAAGCCCTGACAGGAATTAAGGAACTTTCAATTTTCTTCTCCATAGAAATCTGTGTTAGCAGCAATTTTACAGCTGTTTTTTTGTCATATGAATTTCAGTCAGATATCGCTCAGTTACATGCAAAGCAGCCCCCTGTTTCCCAACTGGTGCTTCACAACTTAGGCTCAAGCACATATCCAAAATTTGAGCCTGGTCCATACAGCCAGATAAAATTTTGACTATGGGCTTCATAGATCTACAAGATACTCTAAAATGAAAAAGGATGGAGGCAAGCCAGTTTGCCCATGACTTTTACTTGTGACTGGAATACTGATTAAAGGGTGATTTATACTTTGAAGACCAAAGGCATTTTTACTATACTATTTAAATACTCCTGCATGCATTTTGAAGTCTTGGCATCAGTGCAGTAATGGTCTGCATTTCCTCATTTCCATCTAAGCCTTATGCATCAACCCTTATGGTCCTGCTCTTCGAAAGAATAACGTGCATTTTGATGGAGTATTCCTTTCAGTTTAGTTTACTTTTATTCACATTCTTTAGTATCATATGAAAACCACCCTCTCTACAGTGGTTTGACCTGTACTCCCTTGAATTTAGTCACTTCTCCAAATAACTCTTAATCTTAAAATATTTAACTTTTTTTAAAAGTAAGCTCTAAATACTACCTTTTTCCACTCTCATGTGTTTTAATTCTAAATGAAACAGTTGCCTTTACTTGACTAATTCCAACATCTTTTTTATCACATTAGAAACGTATCTTAATAACCTCAAATAGTGTTTGATGCAGCAAAGATCATCTCAATATTTAAGCATTTAGAAACAAACTGTATTCCACATATAGCCAAGTGAATAAACCACAGGAATTGGCTTTTGCCCTTAGGAGGTCTCACTCGTAGAACTTTGGAGTTCAAATTGTTTTAAAACTCTGAGTACTTGAAAATCTTTATGGCCTCCCTTGAAAGAAAAATAACAGAAGCTGGAAAGAGTCTGAAGGTGAAAAAAGAATCTACTAAGACTTGAATCCTGAACAGAACTAGGTAGTGTCTGAGTATCTTCCACAGGACATTAAGAGCAATAGTAAAATCCTTGGTTGCCTGGATGAGATTCATTGCATATGTTCTCTGAGATCAACAGTCATTAAGTGTATTTTTGGTGTGAGAAAGCTGGGAGAAAGGAGGAAGAGATTATGGAATAAAAACAGCTGTTGAATTGTGTCATATATGGTCATAAGACCACCTCCCTTCCACCACTCCCCCCCACCCAATCACATAGGGAAAACTGCAATATTTCATGAAGATTGTCAGAACTCCACAGGGCATTCCACAGCAGAATTACCTAGGCAAGAGGTGCAGACACAGCAAAGCACAATCAGATTCATATAATGATTAGTTCTCACACATTTTTTCCCAAACCCCTTGATCTAAAGCACATCAGAGGTATGCAGCTGTCCGTGACGTTTCTTCAGTTGCTTTTAAAATTATGAAAGTCTGTAAAACAGGTACTGAAAGAAAGTGGAAGCCCGCTCAGGGGCTTGAGTTCAGACATATTGTGCTAAAAGCACCTTACACTATGGAAAAAGTCAGGAGTCGCCTTCTGAAAACATTCACAGGTTTTGGATTTCACTCCCATTACAGGAGTTCAGGCTGGAGGTGACAACTGCATGAATCACTGGGGCAAGATGCCTGACTACAAGGAAATTACAGAGTTTCTTAGTGAACCAAAGGTGAGAGAAAGCATTTCTGGAAATTGCTGTAAATTTGATCTTGAAGTCTAGTGAGGAGTTAGCCCTAACTTTGATGAATAAGGGCTGTATATCTTTTGGGAAAGGTGGTGACAATATTTTGGCCAGCTCCTCAAAGTTTTTCCCCTTTTGGCCAGACACACTTCGATCTTGAGGGGATTCAGCCTGAGCTGACTGTTCTTTATCTAGATAGTTACTAGAAGGCATTTTGACACGGTAGAAGTGATGGTGGTTGAATTGCTCAACAGTGGATATATGGGAAGACAAACAAGACGAGGTAAGCTTGGGTGGACACACTTCGCAGTAAAGGTGAGGTAATTCATATTAAGGCAGAATTCCCTTCTAGGTATTTAATGAACATCCTAGCAAAATCCTTAGCCATGACATGTACTCTGAACACTTAGCCAAAGGTGCCAACCCTCATCTCCTGGCAGGAGCCCACCTGCAAGGCTGAACTGAAACAGAGGAGTTGGGCCAAGGGGAATTAAACAGCAGAGCCTCCTGGTGGAGACCACCTGTATGACTCCTTATGACACAAAATACAACAGAAGACACCCTTTTCTTTGGCTTAGCTGTACTTCCCCTGTGTTGTTGGTAGGTTTTTAATAGGCTGTGCTGGCTAACAGAGGTTTTTTCCCACACTTCTTCCCTGCATGAATATGCATGCAAAACACTGAAGTACAAGCTTGCCTTTCAGAAATGCTGAACTTCTCAATTAAACAACCAGACTTTCAAAAGATCCAGTACTCATGTAGAAACCAAAAAGAAGCCTTCAGAACTGAATAAAATAAAATCCACTTTAGCGTCCATAAGAACAATGGGAATCTTGGACAGCATGTGATTGAAATGACCCAAAGGAACTGAGCTCCAAGAATCTGTCCCTGCACAGGGCTACTAAGTCCTTCCAGAACACATCCTTCATTGTTGTGGCCTGATACTTAGGTACAACAAAGTCACTACTAGATGCAATTAGCTATTTATATGATGTTGATGAAACCAATGGATTCTTAGATTGTAAATCTGAGACTGCCATCTGCTCAGTGTTCCTGCTTTCTGAGTGCTTGCTTGCTCTTCTTTCCTTCTGCCTAACACACATTCTTGCTGCCATTGAGGTGAAGAGAAATTTATAGTTATAGGTGGCCACAAAGACTGTACCTACAGAAGATGTTAAGTTGAGCACCCATAGTGCAAATCTTTGGTGAACTGAAGACGTTAATGGTTTAAGAACAACAAAATATATGCTAATCAGTGTTTCTCTACACTATACTACTGCTGAGAATGCAAGTGAAATACATATAACAGCAATCAAGAACACTCAATAAACTCTTATCTTGCTTTAGCTGAAGATTAGCAAACTGAAAATAGGGTCTCTTTTGTGTCAGGAAAAATGCTCTAGATTGCAATCGTTCAAGAACATCTGCACAAATTCAAACTATTCCCCAAGACAGAGACCAACCTGAAAAATTTGCCCTTAAAACCACTATGCTGTTCGCACTTGTCTACTACTTCATTTTCTCTTCCTTCAGTTCTTCCATATTCTTCAAACTTGCATTTCCAGGATAATGAGTGTTTGCTGCTCATAAAACTGCTTCTTTCACAGTGCACATAAACAGCATTCTCTGTGAGACTTCAGAGTATGCTCAAAAAGGCAAGCTGTATGTTCAGTTGTTTGGTGGGCTGAAAGTTAGTCAGTGGCTGCTGTACACTTCCAGGGTTGGAGGTTTCCTTTTTGTCTTTGTTTCACAACATAGCTTGGAGTTGCTGGGTTCAAATGGATATCCACACTTTATGGGTTCTTAAAGAACAATTTAATGCTTAATGCTGAGATATCCAACCCGTAAGACAAAGAGCTCTACTTTCATTTATGGATAGACTTTTTGTGAATATTAAATAATATACATTTGAAAACAGAACTATACTTTATCAGTCATTTCTTTTACTTGGTGTTTAAGGCATGTGTAGGCAAGAGAGAGAGAGAGAGATCAGGAGATCAGACAGATGATGGGGACTTTGAAATATCTGTTACATTTCTAGAATTCCTTTCTTAGTAAGTCTTTGAAATCTTACAGCTGCTGCTCTTTTGCTTGTATGATTATTTCAACAGCTGTGTGGAAATGCTGGAAAACCATTTTCTGACCTGTCATAGAAAATATTTTGACTCAATGATCAATGATATAGAAGTTCCTTCTGAATCATATTGCCAAACTCTGCTGTTAGAGTGGATTAAAAAACCCCGAAAAAAACATTGTTGATTCTCAAACACTGTAATTTGAAATGAGGTATTTCAGATGCTTTTTTCCCCGCAAAGTTGCATTCTTTATCCTTTTAAGAGTTTTCAACCTGGTTCCTTATACTTCCTCTATGCTTTAAAGCCAGAGTTAAGGAAGGGGTTAAAAACCAATGAAAAGGGAGCCTTTCTTCTCCAGTGGAGACTTATTTCTGGCCCTGCACTATGTACAGTGAGAAAAACTCTGCAAATCAGAAAGTTATTTTTTAACAATTGTCCTTATGGTGGCTACCAAGTATCTGAGAAAAAGGGGATGGAGGAGAGGGAAAAGTGATCCAGAAGAGCTGTGAGGCAGTCTGGGAAAGTGCTGCAGAGAAGGGTTTCCAGTTGCTTTTCAAATGCTTGCACTGTTGGTTCTTGTTTTTTTCACAAAATGTCCCAGTTATCAAACCTTGCAAAGAGACACAGTTGATCCATTCCTCAGACAGGACTGACTATCTGCTGGTCACCTGGCAAACTGGGGAGATCCTCAGTGATGGAGAGTGGCTGCTGAGCTGCCAAGTAAGACCAGTGGTCCTGCAGCTTGGTGGAGGACAGAGGCAGGCTCACTTCAGCTCCCCATATTGCTGTGAGAGGATATCAGAAATCTTACTGGTTTTGCTAAAATAAAAATAAATTATATATATGTATATAACCTTCTGAAGCACTCCTGCTTTTGTAGCCAGTAGGATGCTATGTTAAAAAAAAACCAACTCTGTTTTCTCATGCTTGCCCTGTATTAGAATGAGTTAAAAGACCAAGGTCCCAGACTCTCTAGCACAAATGTGTATGATAGGCCTTGACAATGCTTGACAAAACAGTGATTAATCTTTCACAACTACACACAAAAAAAGGGAAAAAAAATAAGCTCTAGAAGGAAGCCTGACTACTTGTCTCCACAGCCAAGTGTTTGTTTCCCATCATCTTGTAGTACTATCCCACAAGATCAGGCTATGACCTAAAAATGTTGTTTCTCTTCACAGTAAGTCTTCAGGGCATAAGCTAATGGTTGAAGAGATCAAGAGGGAATCCTGTTGCATGCCCAAGTACAAGAACAATTTTATGTACCTCGCTAAGTTCACGGCAATGTTCATTATCTTGTATCTCAAAATGTTGGCTGTGTCTGAAGGCAGGAAACTAGGCTAAAATTGATGAAATTTTTGGACAGGAAATTAAACAAAACAACTGCTGGTAACAACTGCCCACAGATTTCCCAGCCTGCCTTTACCAAAATATTGAGGAGGAGATACAAAATTTGGCAAAGAAACTGATTTTCAGACAGATACTTTCCCACCTCACTTAAGGCTGTCTTAATGAAGCACGTTTCAACTTGCTCACAAAAATGATCTTGCCTAACTTTTGCTTCCCATAAATAAAGGCTTTCAAAGGTCACTTCTTGTCACTCTTTCCAGTCATTCTTGCACATATAAGAAAATCCCAGGGTGAGAGAGTCCAAACTGAAAAGGCACATTCTATGGCTACATCAGATGAATTTCTTAGAAAAACAGAATATTTTCTGTAATTTGTTTCATAATATGGCATTTAAGGTCAACTATTTACCCTGAAAAGAAAAATGTGCAGCCAAATTCATGGATGAATTATGCTGAAAACACTGGTGTTTCTCAAGATATTAACAAGTGCACAATCAGGCTGTTGCTGCTGTTGTCTGAAGTAGTGCTGTGCTTCAGGGCTACTCTAGAGACTCTTTGTGGAGTTAGGGTCTAAACAAATATCAGAATCTGACCCAGGGGTGGTCTTGTTCAGTCTTCAAGACTTGCACCCAAAACTCCTGACTGGGCTCCTTTACTGGATCATGTGGGAAAAGTGAAGCCAGGTTATCAGAGGAAGTAGGAAGTAAAAAACATAAACTGGGAAAAGAGGATTTAGTGCTAGAAGTATGATAGAATTCTGAATGCATTTCCTTCTGTCAAGCCTCATATGAAAAGGTAAGGTGAGGTAAGCCAGGATTCAGCTACAGGTGATAATTACTTCTCTTTTTTTAATATCCCAGTGGTAAATTTGCTTTGTCAAGGGATAAACCTTGATGTTCTACAGTGACTTACTCATCTGTCTATACTCTTAAGTATTGGAAACAAAAATTTTGCAAGAGGAACAACAGCTGGAGCTTCCCAGGAAGTCTATATACCAGAGAGGAGCCATTTGACAGGCTGGCTTGTGCCTGCAGACTGCATTTGTCACTGAGAGAACAACTTGTTTGCCAGAGAGGAGGAAGAGGGGCAAAAAGGAAACAATTCAGTTACTTAAACACACTCATCAAGTTCAGTTAGGTGTCCTAGGATATCTAAGACATCCTCATATGACATAGGCCCTATGAGAGATTTCAAGACAAAGGAAGCTGGAATACCCTAAGGTATTGAAATGTCCCTGGATACCTATGTTTAGATGACTGAATCCCACTCTCAGTTAAATGAATCAGTGAAAGTTGTTTGGTGATCAGAGAAAGATCTGAGATGGAATGACAAGCCCTACAGAAGGCAGAAAGTGTACCCACAATAGTCTCTGCTAGAAAACCCACAGGATTAAACAATTTATTATAAGAAAGGAAAGAGAAGATAACAGTGAAGAAAATGAAAAGGAGAAAAAGAGAAGATTTTTTTTCAGAATATGGACCATCTAGCAAAGGGCAAAACAAATATTAGAGAAACATGTCCTGGAAAGGACTTGTGAAGGGAAAGGAGCAAAGAGAGAGGGCAGACCTAACTCAGGAACATGTACAATCCATCAAGTTTAAAATAAAGTAATACACTCGACTCCATAAAACCAGTTTAAAATACTTCCCAAACAATTTCCCTTGAAAATTATAAATCACTAGTTTCTATACTGATACAGAGCATGCTCTCTTAAAACTTGCCCTAATTCTGCTGTAAGATTTCAGAAATCCTCAATCTCTCTTTGTCACTTTCATAACACAGCTAACATGTTCCCAGACAATGAAATTAAAACAACATGAACCTGACAGCCTTTATAATAAAGGAAGAAACCACACAGGAGGGAAATGGACAAAAAATACAGGTTTTTCACTTTCCCCTCCGAACAATCCAGTAGGCAAAATTCTCCCAAGAGTTTTCTCTCTGAAGTAAGGACAATTACAGTGTGTAATTAAGACAGAAAGATTATTGTTTGCCTCTAATTACAATATTTAATCTATTTTTTTTTTTATGGTTAGTTTTTCTTTGAAAGCTATTATTAAAAATAATGAGCCTGAACAGCTGTGAGCCTTTCTTGGAGATGTGGGGTAGGAAATACTATCATTTGAACTAAGTACGTGTGCACATTCCACATGTCTTTATCTCATTAAATTGTAACACAGAATACACTGTACACACTGGAAAACACCCAGAACACACGTGTGCTTGTAGGAGACGAGCACTTGATACCTAGAGAGACCAGGCCTGCCTAGCAGTCACCTGGGATTATTCCCATATTGTGCAGTATATCAGTTTCATAGAGCTCATAAAACTGGGATTAAGATGTCAACCCTATATTAAGGTACATGACATATTTTCAGCTGTTAAAAAAATTAAAGGGAGAGAAAGAGGGAATCAAATTTTCTTAGGAGAAAATGTGGGGCACAACTTACATTAAACAATGGCATTTTACCCAGTACTCTCTGTCAGGAGCTAGCAACCTGTCTGAAATGGCTGCATCAGGATTTAATTTTCTTCCCCCAAAATAGAGATTAAAACCTGCCTAGTAAAACCACACCAGAATATTACACCTCCAAGAGAGAAATTTTTACTGGTGGCATCTCAATTCTTTATGCAACAACAGTTTCCAGCTCAATTTAGATTTAAACAGAAGCAGGGAGGTGTTGCCTTTTGCAGATGCTTTTACAATGTTGCTCCTAGCTCTAGATCACCTGGCATGAAAAAAATGCCTGTGCGCCACCTTTGGCTTTCCTGCCTTTCTTGCTGATGTTTATTGTGGACTGTTGCAGCTCTTAGATCTATTATTGGTAAATGCAAGGGCTCAGAATTAAGTTTTATTATGAACTGTATCTTTCCTAAATGAATAACAGAAAAAGACAAAATCCTGATATACTTTGTGTTCATTATGCTTGGTTTACTGGAGTGATAGGAACTAGTCAAATCTTCAGAGCCTTTTGCAAATGCCAAGACTGTTTTGCCTCAGGCCAGAAGTTACACAAAATACATTTTCTTAATGAAAAAAAAACAAAACACAATAAAACTTTAAAAGTTTGATGGATACATATACGGAGGTCTGGTTATTCTAGAGTTAACTGCACTAAAAAGCTCAAAGCCTCATTCAATGATGCCCAGTCTGCCTCTCTTAGCCTGGGTCAGTTGCCATGGCATCTGCACAGCTCTTTAGCCAATGTAAGCTACAGCTGAGTCAGCTCAGTGCCTGACCTAACAAAAATACTACTGCCTAAAACTGAAAGCTCTTCATTGCTTTTACATGAAGCATAGTAATATAAGGCAGGTAAAAACACTACCAAGGCAAGATGGTGCATGAAAGAGTTATGAGCAATAAAACAATTTAGCCACTGGGCTCATCAAAGAATTAGAAGGTGCCTCTGTGTCATAACAACAGCCATCAGAGAAGCTGGAAACTAAAGACAAGACAATACAGCAATGCTCAGACAAGAACCTAGTACCCAAACTAAAAGAACTAAACAGCTTTTTTGTGCAGGTCAAAGTTTAAAACTTTGGTGTTGTCTTTGCTCTGATGCTTCCAAAAATAGACAGATAGGAAGCACAGGTTTGCTAGGAAGGAGGTGACAGAGACTGTGGTCACACAATTAGTGTAGATGTTCCATGTTCAACTTCAGCCAAGTGGTGACGAGATGCCTTTTCAGAAGAGGACCATGTTCACCTCCAAAGGGACATCGGAAGTCTCTTTCTAGCTGTTCATTTCTCAGCTCATATGTTGGATCTCATTCAATGGCCAGGCTTACCATAGGTTTGGTGAGGGCAGGAAAAACAGCATGAGAAACAGAGGCCAACAGTTTTGTTTCCCAAGCCCCTGATCAGCCTGTCAAACTCATTTTCCTACCAATAACAGCAAAAGAGTGTAGTGTTTGATTGTGTAATTGTGGGAGCTTGAATTCAGAAGTACATGGAGAAATTCCACCTAAAGTTTTAAGAGCTACTAAACCACCTTGTACTAACAAACTTGCATGCAAAATGCTGGACATCTCCTATTTTAGTGAAACGTGCTGTTTCTTCCTAAAGCAGTTGCTGTTCAAACTGCTGTACATGAAAAAGAAGGGGAGCTTTGTCATGTAAATTGTCATTTTTTTACAGTATCATGGGTGTTGGGTTTTTTAAAACCTACTTGAAATAGTGCCCATTTCTTCAGTCACTCATAACTACTGTAAAAATAATGAAAAGTGCACATATAAGTTACGAAATGGAAGTTGTAGGGGGTGTTTCTCAATCATATGCATGCTCCAGACTCCAGTTTTAAAAAATGGGGACTGGCTAAATCTTGCTGCTAATTCTGTTTCTGGTATCATTTGGGTCTAGAGAGCTAGAGGTGAGTGACTGCATCTGATAAAGAACTCACTCTCTTTTGACCCCAAACCATAGAAAACACTCCTGGCCTTACAGCTAGGGCTCAAGAGGGAAAATATCTTGGATAAAATCTATCAGGTTTTTAGCCTAGGATGAAGATGCACACATTGCTGAACCAAACACCTCCCATTTGGCCCTGTGAGACGCAAGCTGTCTGCACCCTTGCTGATGGAAAGAGCACACAGGCAGACACATGCAGGTTCCTTTGGAACATTCTGCCCACTGGAAGAGATTTGCCTTTCACATGAAGTCATTTTGCCAGTGTTTTGAATAGTATTTTCCACATGTTTTTTCCATGAGATCAGCAGTCATGCCCTACTGTTCCACATTATCTGCCTTTTTTTTTTTCCACCCTGTGTTTTTACATTAGCAAATCAGCCAGCTCTGAGATCATATTACATAAGCTTCTTGTTTTATTTTTTTCAATTTCTGTGTTTCTCTAATTAATAGGAAGTGGCCCTCCATTATGGCCTAGAGATGATAAATGGCTTCCTTTCCCCATTTGTGCACAGCTCAGCTACAAGCCCATTGTTCCCTGAGCCCAGTTCCCTGTTCCTCTTTCCCAGTGCTGCCAGGCCCAGGGCTGCTGTGCTTTGCAGAGCAAGAACCACTGCAGGGATGGGGAAACCATGTCATTAGTATGTTTGGACCTCACCAGCCAGAGGTCCCTGTGACAAAGAACTCTTTGCACAATATATATGCATTCACTGCATATCATAAACTTTGACCCATAGTTTTGGCTCTGATTGGAAGCTGGGCCTTTCTGTCCTGTAGGCGGGATTCATCTCACCTAACATTAACCCACTGAAGGATCTCTGTCTGAGCTATTGAGCTGGTTACTGAGGCTCCCTCTCTAATCAGGGTGGAGCAGTATTCAATCCGTCTGAGGTGGATGACTTTTTTCAGATGTCTACTTGCCACTGTCTGTAGAACAAATCATAGAGTCATAGAATGGTTAAGGTTGGAAGGGACTTTAAAGATCACCAGGTTTCAACCTCCCTGATATGAGCAGGGACCCCTTCTGCTAGACCAGGTTGCTTAAAGCCTCATCCAACCTGGCCTTAAACACCTCCAGTGAGGGGGCATCGACAACCTCCCTATGCAACCTATTCCAGCACCTTACTACCGGTGAAGAATTTCTTTGTGATGTTCAACATAAATATATCCTCTTCCAGTTTAAAACCATTACCCCTTTGTTTTATTGGTACATACCCTTGTAAACAGTCCCTCCCCAGCTTTCTTGTAAGCCCCCTTCAAGTACTTGAAGGTGCTATACGGTCTCCCTGGAGCCTTTTCTTCTCCGGGCTGAATAGTCCCGACTCTCTCAGCCTGTCTTCATAGCAGAGGTGCTCCAGCTCTTTGATCATCTTTGTGACCCTTCTCTAGACCCTCTCCAACAGGTCTATATCTTTCCTATGCTTAGGGTTCCAGAGCTGTATGCAGTATTCCAGGTGTGGTCTCACAAGAGCACAGTAGAGGAGGAGAACTAAGGTTGCTACTAAATGAAACATCTACTTTCCAGATGACTGGAATGATATGGCATGAGTTCCATCTTACACAGTTTGCTGCACCAGCTGGAGCCTGACGTGTGTGCACAAATCTCTTCTTTACATTGTAGCCTTAGACATTCAGCGCTACTTCTATTTTCATTTTTGAAGCTGCTGTATGACTTTCCTTCTCTTCTCTCATTACTGGAACTGATAATTCACAAAAATTACATACTTCAATGAAATTAAAATTTTACCAAAAAAAAATCAGTGAGCACCTTCTAATTTTCCTCCAATACATATGCTTTTCAAAGTCAGTGATTGCATCATATGCAGACAGTTGGGTAAGGATATTCAGTATTTAACATTCAAAGTCTGTGGTTTAGCCTGATTTGGATACATTGGCCACAGAGTATTTTTCCTGTTCTATGGCAGAATAACAACTAGTGGTTATTTGCAGTGACTCATTTTATTATTTTCAGCACTGATTTAAAAGCATGGTGATGGTCTGTTACAATGATTTAGTTGCACAGTAATAATTTCGAGCTGAGATGGAATTATTTAAGTTTCTGAAACATGATTGCTTGAGATTATCTTGTCTAAAAATTAGATTTCACAAGTTGAAAAATTATTTTTTGCAGATGAACTCTTATAATCCACTTAAAATCCATAGTTTCTAAGAATACTACCAGTGACTTTATTTGCTACAATATTTTAAAAAAATAGTATGTAAAGGAGTGGGATATATTGGAAATACATTGGCTACTTATGTTCAGTAAGTTAGAAAGTGAGAATTAACACTGGACTCGTAACAGGTTTTACAAAACAAAAGGAAATGTTGAATCATTATTGCCTCACAAACATTAAATTTCTTCTCAAAGAAAATGCCAACAATAATTTGGCTGTCTCTGTTATTTAGGATGTTCTTAGGGAGTGGTCATTTCAAGCCTAGCAATGCTTGCTTGCATATGGAATTCTGAAGATAATTTCAGATTTTGTCTTAGGAAACAAATTCTTGGGTCCTGAAGTTATTTTTAAGGCAAGTCTGAAACAGTTAGAAATAGAAATAGAGCAGAACACAATTGTAACAACTGTTAAAATGAGATGCCTATTGACACAGCTCAGGAGACAATAGCCTGTAAGGAAACAGTCAACATTATACGCATGATCTTCTCTTAGTGTCTTCACTGAGAATCCTTTCCTGAGAGTCCTGGCTACAGCACCCTTCCAAAGAATCTGGAAACTCTTTTGTCTTCCTAGCCTTGTCCTCATGTATTTCTAGAAAGTGCCTTCCAATGGGCCACTCTTATGCATTACTTCTTTCTTGTCTATTTTAAATTTTGTTATTCCAAATTTCTGTCCTTTTTGTCTGGGATTTCCAAGTCTGTGTTCTTTGCAATGGAACAGGCTAGTCAGCCAGCTGATTCTCTCACTCTCATATATTAATTGGTCATAAAATCAAAAGGTTAAAGCTCTGGACATACTTCAGTTAGTGAGATGAGTAAAGGAAATGGGAGGTGGCAGAACTGATCCTTAGGTGTCTGGCAGCTGAATGCTACAACAGCACATGCTGTTGACAGACACTAGACAGAGGATCTGCTCCATGGAGGTGTGCTGGGAAGCTGATTTAGAAGCTGCAGCAAAACACAGCTCCAAAAATACAGGAATCTGAAAGCTGGCTCCAACTCAGCAACCCAGTAACCATTCAGCTAGGCTTAGAAAACATTTTGTTCTAAAGCTTTTAGTGATTTTCATTTTCTACAGGAAAATGTTCACTGAATTATTATTTTGCACTTTGCACTCAAGAGAGGAAAAGATGTGGTGATTTCTTTGCAGTCTGAATGGTTGATTTAATACTGAATCCTTGTTGGTAAGTTGGCAATGCTACTGATTAACTCCCAGAAATTTCAGAAATTACTGTTTGAAGAGGATGACAAGCATTAGCATGCTTGGCAAAAAAACCCCCAAAAACCTAACCCAAACTGACTGCTCAGCACATTCCTGTTTTCCTTGTCAGGTTCTCTGGAGGAAACAGGTTGTAACCACAATCACAGAAATTCCATTTTGTTTGCAAAACCTTTGCCCACTCTAGAGAGAGCTATGCTGACATCTGAATAAAGTTACATCCAGAACTCTAAGAGAAATAAAATATTCAGGAACGTTCCTCTTTCCAAAAGTATCTGTAAGAATGGCAGTCAGTGTCCCCTACAGTTTGGAAAATCTCTGAAATGCCTTCTTCCAAAGTTTCTGTTGCACTTTCCAAAGCTCCAACTCAATGCCCTGTCTGACTGAAAGGCAAATTGTTTGAAAATACATGCCTAGACCAAATTTTTGGAAACAAAAAATTCCTTATCTCTTTGAACAGGAATCCCCAACAGCCTGATCACTGGTCAGATAGAGTAGGTCCACTTTCTGGTTGAGGAAATCAGAGATTTATAGGATTAATACAGCAATTCTGAGGTTTTTAGGTCACTGGTCTTTATCTAGCCTACTTTGGTAATGATTAGAAAGTATTATCATCATTGAAAGTGATTCACATTCGTGTCCATGTTGGGTTTATGCAACGTGAATAGAGTAAAATTTGTTTTAATTGAAAATTCTGATGGTGTCCTCCTCCATTATGTGGTGAAGGCAGACAGCTCCAACGTAAAGAAATCAAGTCAAACAAGATATATGATCATAGATCAGAGTGGAAAAGCCCAAACATGGGGAGTGTATATGTTCTGTGGCTAGACAAATGAGTATTCTCCAGGCTTGTCAGTCTAGTATCTTTCATGAGTATAGAAAAAGTCAAAATAAAAAGGAAAAGAGACTGGGAAAATTTCCATCCTTACTATTGTAGAACATGCACAACACCTGAAAATGCTTACAATTCCAATACTCACTCAGAATATAGCGGTGGGGTTTTTTTAGTGTTTTGGTTTTGGTGGGGGTTTTTTGTTTGTTTTGGTTGTTTTTTTGTTTTGGGCTGTTTTGTTTGTTGGTTTAGTTTGGATTTTTTGTTTTTTTATTTACAATTCTAGTGTTCTTCATTGTATTGTTAATCTGAGCAACATAGACTAACAAATACTATAAACATTTCTGGGGAGATACACTGAAATTTTGCTTGACCCAGATGTAAAATATTAATATTTACTTTCTTGAATTACTTTCTTCCCTGGGGAATGAGCCAGCAGCAGAGTGGAAGACTGGCAACTAGGTTATGTCTACAAAGCAGGACAAAAGGACACAGCTAATGAGGATATAATGCTCCAGTAACAGGTAGCTATGTGTACCACTGAGAAGGAATTTTGTAAATCAGGTACCAAAACCAGGAATTGAATATCTGATTCCCCTAGATCCATTGCACGTTTTCCTTGTTGCATGTTTCTTTGTTTCATTCCTTAAAACAGATATCATACAAAGTAATATAAAAAAAAATAAAAATTAAGAATTTGTTAGACAAAAAACGTACTGTAGACTCTACCCCACAATAATAGTATTTAAGTTTCTTATCTGGGCTGGGCAACCCTCAAATGATGACTCTTGCTTGGTTTTGGACAGATAGTTTTTCTTTTATAATGCTGAAAACTTCCGTTAGCTGCAATGCTCATAATGGCACCCTCTGATAAAAGTAGGGGTATTCAGACCTACCCTAACACCCTGTCGTTCGGTCCTCCTGCTCTCCTGCTCATCCATCCCTTACACCTGGACAAGGAGGTGTCTAATGTCAGGCTGCCTGTGTTCATGTCATGTTCATACAGTGCCCAGTCCCACAGCATCCCTGACCATACGTGCCCACTGGGGTTCTCTCTGTTTGACATACAAACAAAGGCAATGCAATTGAAACAGTAGCATATAAAAGTTTCACAACAGGAGAGCTTGAAGGTTAGTTTTGAAAACAGATGGAGTCACAGCTTCCAAGAGAAGGCCAGCTCCTAGAAAAGAGCCTGCCTCTCACTCAGGCCAAGGTGAATTTTGGGTGGGAAACAGGGCAGGCTCAGTGTATCGGGAATGTGGGTAGTTACAAAGGACAAGGGATGTTCCTTGCCAGTCCATGTATTTTGTAGCCAGGCCAGCTGGATTTGATGGCAACCAGCTACAGCAACCTGAAAATTCTGTGCCAGATAATTTCAATGGAGATTACAAAATTACAGACAAAAGTTATCATCCCACATTGCTTGTTGTCCTGCAGTATTTGCCAAACAATATTGTCAGTTGCAGCTTACAGAATACTACAGATTTCTTCACCTATGCTGACTTGCAGAAGTTACAAATGAGAGAGGTATTGGTAGCTCACTATATAGCTGGTGGGACAGCTGAGTTATGGGGTGAGTAAGGGAGTGAGTAAGGGGGCAGTATGGAGTTGTGTAACATGCACAGTAACAGCTCAAGTGAAATAACTGGCAGTATGGTTGGTTATACAGTAGCTTCAATAGTCAAAGGTTCTGAAGTGACTGGAATAGCTCACATTTGAAACTTGAGTTAGCCTGTCTACATACCCAGGAAAATGCAAGTGCTTTGGTTTGACTCAGGTCTTTCACTTTATAACCAAGAGCTAGAATTGGATTTGAGAGGAAAGCTCTTCTTTTGGAAACCAGTTTTGTGCCACAGAGCACCCTCCATAGCCTGTGCCATGACTGCATGATTGCAGGTCACCTGCAGCTCTGGTATTAGACTACTAGGTATTTGTTTAAAAATCAAACATGGTGTGACAATGTCTTTGAACAGGGGTTATTTCAGCATAGTATTAAAGTTTAAATTTCAAAACAACATAACCCTAATTTAATGTTTCCTTTAGCTTTTGATGTCTGTTTACTGTTCCCTATACCTGTTCCTGGTTTAGGTCAGAGAGTGTTTGCATGTAGCTGAGACTATACATACCTAAGTGACTATTTCTGCATGGATAATACAGAAGGTAATTTTAGGTCTAGAATAAGTACTGAGAAGCAGACAGGCTGCCAGAAGAATTATAAAACCAGTCATGTGTTTTTCAAATCGAAAGGACAGGTTTCAATTAAGCAAAGCTAGGTTCAGCTGTGCAGAAATCAGTGCCAGGTAGACAAGGCTTCTCCAATCCCTTTCCTGCCTCACCCACCCTTCCCGTTTTGTTCTTTTGGCCAGCTATGAAATGAACATTTGTTCTGAACTTGCAGCAACCTTTGCAGCATGACAGTCTATGGTGAGGAGTTCTAAGGTAAAACGTTTCTATATAGCTGAAAGACTAGATTGGTGGAAGAGGCACGTCAGAGCCTGGCCCATTGCCAAGAAGGTAACCTACCAGTTGGTATTCTGGAGCTCACTGCATTAAACAGGCAGGAAGATGCTTGTGTATTTTACCATTTTATAGGCTTTGACCCTGTGCCAAAATAAGCTCCTGAAATGGATGCAGAGCAGAGCATCTAAAGCTCTGCACTGTCCCAACTGCAGTAAAAGGAAAGCACTTTTTTTTTTTTTTTTTTTTTTTTCTTCCCTGTTGCTATGTACTTTGGCAGATATCCCACCCAAAGAATTGTGCTCAAAGTACTCTGGAAACACCTGCCAGGACACTACTTGGGAATGTTGTTTAAACAAGCATACCTGCCAACTTTCCAGCACTGTTGACTTTGCAGTACCAAAAACGCGTCCTATTTTAAAACAGACTTGATGGATAACAGGAACTAGGCCATAAGGACAAAGCACAGAATGTGCTTAAAAATTTGCTTGTAATTTTTGAAGCTGGTCACACTAAGTAACTGTCTAATGTACAGACATTTCAATATGTAGTGGTACATCTGGTTGGACTTGAGACAGGAACACATACGTAATCATGGTATGTGTTGATGTTGTGTGAGGAGAGGAAGGATATGTTTTTCCTACAGTAATTTACTCCAAAAGGGCTTCCACTTCATTTTATGCTGATAAGGCTTCTGAAGTGTGTGTACAACATTTTTAGTAAAGCTATAAAAATTTGCAGGGGAAAGCTTTCACATGGACTGTTTGCTTGCAGAAGTCATGTAGAAGCAGAGGTAAAGGCAGTAACCACCTGCCAGATTTGTCCACTGAAAGGAAGATGCAGTGAAGAAAGATAGAGAAAAAAGTATTTTTTAAAAGAATAATTAAAAAATAACATGCACAAATACACCAGCACAGCCAGAGTTACCAAACAATAATGAAAATATAGTCTGCTGCATAAAGCTCAGCCAATGCATGACACATGCCAGATCTTCTAAGGGGGAAAACTAGATTTCCTGCCATCCCCACCGTACACATACAGCTATTCCCTCATATAGTGTTTTTATTTCCAGATGTGGGTATCTCAGTGGCCATTTATTTAAAACCCATCTGGTCCCTTCGAGGATTTCAGAGATGACACCCTTGTTCTTGGTCCACTCCTAATATGCCCTTGTGCTGAAGAACTTGAACCCCATAGCAATTTTCTGCCTGTGAGGTTCTCCCACTCCCTCCAGTAGTTCTAGTAATTGCCTCACTCCGCATGTTTAATTTCTCTAGGAAACCTGAGCAAACATGGCAAATGGCTCTCTGAAGGATCCTCTCAGGCACAGGGAGGAAGCAGTCTCTCTGAATCAATCATTCACACTATACAAGTCCAGTCATGCAATAGCTCCAAGAAAGCCTGCATTAGTGTTCTGCTGACCCATGGATGTACCAAAAAGCTTGAATTCAAAGTTGCAGTGAACCCCCAAGAACATACAGCCATTTTAGTGAATGGCACATGGCAAGTTCTCTCTTGTTGTTTTACTTGTCCACTAAGTGTTTCACATTGACCCACATTACTAAGAAATACATCTGACACTTGTCATGCAGTATTTTGTGAATTTTAAAACACTGCTCTAACCAGGTAAAATCCAAAAGCTGGCTGAAATGCTCTTTACACCAAGATAAAAAGAAACTGTCTGCTGTGTCAGCAAAGTATACAACTCCATCCTGAAGTATTTACAACCTTTTTTGGACTGCTTTATCTCCAGCTAAAGACAATGGACTATAGACTCTGTAGAAGCCTATCTATATCCAGCTTCCTTCAAATGTCTATAGAAAGACTCACATTGACTTCAGTAGGAGCTGCATCAAACCCTAAGTCATAATTCATGAGACAAAAGGCTCACAAGAATTAGCTGCAGCTGCTCTTGAGCTGATCAAATATTGTTTTGGGTAATATTTATTGCTGATCTTTCCACTGCAAAGGCACTTGTGCCATCAGAAGAGTGAGTCTCAGTTGCTATTCAAAGACCATTTAGGAAACATTCACAAATACTCAACATCTTTTTGTTGCATAAGGTGCTCTATCACTTCATTAGTTCTTGTTGCACAGGCACAGGTATCACTAGTGCAAGAGCAGGGTGACTACTATACAACCAGCTCCATGGACAACACTGAAATACAGAGGTCTGAGCTTAGCTTGAGGACATTTTGCATTTCTTTCCACAAGCATCCATCTTACATATGCAGCATAATGTCAAGATGAGCATTCACATCCCCAAGAAAGAAGCAGACCCATGAAAATTTAAAACCTCCCAAATCCTTATGCAACCATTGAGATCCATAGATGTGTGGCAGGGAGAAGTAAAACCAACTGAATGCCAGTTATTTTTTTATTATTATTCTATGTAGTGGGATTGATCTTACTTTGACTCTGGTTTGCCTTTCCTAATGTGGCATATATGATTCACTGCCATTACAATCTCACCCTGAATAGCCCAGTACGTCTTCTCCCATAATGTTTTTTGTTTGTTTGTTTGTTTACTTCTCTACAGGAACACTGCAGCATTTACTGTTTTCTGGGTTCTGTTTCATCAGATTTTCTTTTCTTCTTTTGATCAATATAGAAACCAAAAACCACAATTGTGTTTCTTAAAAATATTTTTAGGAGGAATAGTGCAGTAAGTAAGGTATTTATTTTTAAAAGCCTCTATGGTATTTTAAAATATTTAGTTTAGCGCACAGAAAATGTATGCAGTACTTTGATATTCCTGCAAGGTTCAGATCTCTGACTTCACGGGAGAAAATTTTGTTTTAGTTGTTATGAGCTCTTTTATCCATTGTCTAATTCTTGTTTCCTGTATTTGTACGTTTAGGAGATTGAAAAATTAAGCTGGTTAAAACTGAAAAAAAATGTAATTTTAAAAAGCTAAACATAATTTCTGAGGTGAACTCTCCTATAAATAACATTCTTGAGTATGAGATTTTTGCAGCACTCTGACACTGAAATGCTCTCCATTATAAGAGCTGTGCTTACAAATTCGGAAAGATGCTTGAGCAACTTGGCTCAGATTTGTCTTCTGTGTGTGTTGAAACCATTTAAGCAACATGATAACAGATATTAAATTACTTCAGCAAATATGACTGAGAGATGGAGGATGTACTGAGCACTGTTTGTGATGAAAATCAGAAACTCACCATTCATAATGTGCCTATCAAGAACTCAAACAGCTATTATGTTTCTTATATTAAATTTTGCATTTAAAACTCTCTTACCTATATCTGAACCCTGAATACTGTAGCAGTCGTATGAAAAGCTCTTTCCTTAAAAATGGGCCCATTTTATTTTTTTTTTATCCCAAGAGGAACAATATCTTGCAAGCAGTCATTGAAGAAAGTTGTATTATTTCTTGCTAATTCAGTCAGGAATTCTTTCTTTCTTTCTTTCTTTCTTTCTTTCTTTCTTTCTTTCTTTCTTTCTTTCTTTCTTTCTTTCTTTCTTTCTTTCTTTCTTTCTTTCTTTCTTCCTTCCTTCCTTCCTTCCTTCCTTCCTTCCTTCCTTCCTTCCTTCCTTCCTTCCTTCCTTCCTTCCTTCCTTCCTTCCTTCCTTCCTTCCTTCCTTCCTTCCTTCCTTCCTTCCTTCCTTCCTTCCTTCCCTCCTTCCCTCCTTCCCTCCTTCCCTCCTTCCCTCCTTCCCTCCTTCCCTCCTTCCCTCCTTCCCTCCTTCCCCTTCCTTCCTTCCTTCCTTCCTTCCTTTTAATAGTTGGGATGGAGATCCAGTCACTTTATTCAAGCAGCAAGGAGACCCTAGTTCTCCTTTCAGAACTTTTCCTTTAGCTGTAAACCTTATGTCTGAAATGCTGCCTGAAGTTGACAATTTAAAAACCCTAATAACAGGAAAAAACAGATTCAGCTAGCAATTACTGAGCAAGTTGCTGGAACTTCACCAAAAATAGTGTCAGATCTGTCTGTGCTTGGCAACTGTCACTGTAAGAGCCCTTTGGGGTAAATGGGTTGGAGCAGGGTTGCTGCCAGTCTAGTGAGAACCGATAGCTCTATGACAACTTTCTCACCATGTTCAGAAGGAAAAAGTAAGAGAGAGTAGTGTGAGGGAGCGCGACAAATTGCTGATGTGCACACTTTTCTAATCCTAAACCAAAAACTTGTTGGTGTTGCTGCCACGTACACCACTGGTTGATGTTATGTTAATTTGAGAAATCTTTGAAGGACAGGAAAAATCTGCACTGAACTTTGTATCTCCATAACAAATAATTAAGATAAGTGGTTGTAAGAACCAGCTACCTTGGTCTTATGCCATCTGAGGCCTTCTGGATACTATACACAAATTTGGCTGAACAGGTTGAGCCAATTCCAGCCTCCTCAGTAGTAAAAAAGAAGGAGAGCAGTGGAAAAGAACCTGTTAGTGTTTTTCAATAATAACAATAATAACAACAACAACAATAATAATAATTAATGCTGATAATAATAAAATTGTAGCAATGTAGTGCATATAAATATAGTGATAAACAACAAAGGACCATATGTACACAGCAAAAGGGAGTCAAGTCTTCTACACTACTACTCAGTCTTATACACTACAACTAACCTACAGTTTTTCTACTGATGCAAAGGAGTAAAGCATCAGGCCCAAACCAAGTAGGCATCTAAAGAACTTTCTGGGACTAGAGCAATATCAACAGCCACCCAAATCAGGTGAGAAGACCATACATATGAAGGGACCAGCCCTCATACCCCACATCCATGTACTGGGCTCTGCCTCCTCATCTGCCTCTGCTACTGGCCATACTCATGGCAAGGTGGCAGTGGCACCTCTAAATGGCAGGAGGAGAGAGGCAAGGAGGGAGAGGGAGGAGCATATGGCAGTACCATCAGAGGATGCCGTGTGGGTCCAGGACTCTCTGGATGGCATAAGAATGGTGCACTTCTGTCTTTCTGATTGTGGCATGTAGCCCAAGTGACATTTTGGTGACCCCTTACATGATGGATAGTGTTAAACAGTTTTTCTGAAGTCACAACTCTGCTTTTCTACTGAAAAGTTCTAGCTGGGTTCTTTTCCAGCAACTAACTCCAACAGCATCAACAATCACCTTTTCATTTACACCTACTAACTGGCTTTCTTGAACTACATTTTATTTAGCAACCTGCTGGTCTGTAATGGCATCTGTTCCATTCTAATCCAGGTTCAGATGCAAAATTTAAGTTTCATTTATTCACAGTTTTTACATCTTTAACACTTCCCCTATTTGCAGCACTCTGAAAGGGAACATTATCATAGTTTACCAGGCATAAAATACCAGTCTTGAAAAAATTCTGCATTTTTAAAAATAGAGATAGTCATGAATGTGGAAGATGTCTCAAGTTAATTGGTTCTTCTCAGAGGGACTGGAATAGGAAAAGGAAACAACAAGGGAAATAGGTATAAAAATAAACTATTCTTGTATTGTAAATTTCCTGATCTCTGGATTTTTTTGTAAGCTGAATAAAAGTAAAAAACCTAACAGCTGGTCCATTTATGCATTTCAACTGCATATGAATAGGAACATTTATGCTCTAAAATACTGACATAATTTAAAAAAAATAATTCTAATTGCAGATGATATATACTTTGTGTGTTTCTTGGCGGCTTCATTTGGAAAAGACACAGGGACCTCAAAAAGTGTAGGATTTCATTGGGGAAAAAAAAAAAAAAGAAAAAGCAACACAGACTGCTATATATATCAAGGAGCTTGCCAAGACTATGGGAAATCAGAGGAACAGATAGGCCTGCCTCCTTCCCCCAAGCTCCAGGAACTAGTACCAGGAATATTTGCTGCCTGAGATTGGACTACTTTATTGAAGAAAGCCTTGTAGGCCTAGGTAAAAAAGAACAGTATGTGCTTAGGCTTAGCCAATTGCCCAAACACATTTTCCATAAACAAGGCTCTGCTACAGAGACATAACTCTGTTAATCCTGTCTGGATGACTTCATTTGCTAAGCACTCCAGAGCTTGCCATAGACCATGTGATTTGCCCAGCTCCATTCATTCTGGAAAGTGACTCGCCCTTTTGACTCTAAAGCAGCAAAAATGATCATTTGAGCAAGTGGTAGAAGTGCTTGTCCCATTGGATCATGAATATCCTAAAAGGTAGATCCCTCTTCCAGGAAAAGTCCTTTCAAACCGTTGTATTTCAGTGATTTTTGTTCTTTTCCTGTTGTTTTAAAATAACCTTAAAACCACTTTCAATGTGCCTTCACAGTAATTTAGTGATTCTGGCTACTGGATACTGTAGTGAAGAGTTTCATACTGAACATGAAAGAAATCCATGATTTGATCTCTTACCATTGTTCTATTTTACATGCACATTACATAACTGCTTCATGCAGCAAATATTTTTTCATTAAGTTTTCTGCATTTCTTCCCACCTTCTCTACCCCCCTTCCTCTTTTCTGCACCTCCTTACCCACAAAATAAAATCTCTTTTGTCTTTCTTAAAAGTTATTTAAACAATTTTGGAATGAATGTAATGCTTGCTCTCTTGGGGCAGAACTGCAGACCAAAGGCCTTTTTCTGTAGGTAATGTTGAGATCTGGCAGCACTGCAGCAAGTTTTCCCAACACTATTACTCAAGCTCTCTTGGATTGCACTGGGTTGGGGATGAGGCTAGGAAGTGGTGACTTCTCCATTCTACCTCCCCAGGTGATTGCTCTTAGCTCTTCTACAACATGTTCAGTAGCAAAGCAGAACAACCTGGATTTTCAGTGCCTTTTTATCTTATGTCCTAACTCTCTGTGAACTATCACTAGCGTGCAAACAACATCTCAACTAAGAACTCAGGACAGGACTGCCTCCAGGATAGTGCAGGTTTTGGCCTCGAAGGTGAGGCTTTCAAAGCTGCCAATAAATGCAAGGTGCCACATAGGTTTGTCAGGATTCACTTCTTGCCACCATGTCCTTGAGCTAGAAAAACAGGCCAAGGAACAACAATCCTTTCAATCTAGTTAAAACATCCTGGCTTGCAGTGTGGGAAATGCTTCAGTGCTCTTCCATCATTAACAGCATTTTCCTGCACTGAACAATCTGTTCTTAATATAGAAAACTGATGTGCTGATTGTAAATTGTGGATCTTTCTTTACTCTCTTTTTAACAAAATAAGGAGTTTGGCTACACAACTCTGAAAAAGGATGGGGCAAATCTGTAGAACTACTGAAGTGTGGGCTCCAGCAGAAATCAGAGGGCAGTGACTATTAATGGGAAAAGTAATCTTATCTGGAACGTAATTGATGAGAAGTTTGGCAAAATCTTCAAAGCCTGAATTTGTCATATCTTTGCTATATAACAGAGTGCAGTGCACAAAGCCCAGAGTTGAAACAGAATAAGGTATCTCAGAAATATTCACCATGGTGATGCACCAAATATTTCTTTGGATTACTTTACTGAGTTTTGCTGAAGTAAATTAATTCATCTTCACAGTTTACACCAAGAGGCCTATGTCAAATTTTCTCCTAGTCATAATCCATCATCATTCCATAATCCATTCTTTTAACAGATCAGGAAACCAAAACAGATACCATGCCTTAAATACGGAAAAACCTATGATGTCTTCCAAACAGGAGATACCAAACTCTAGACTGAAAAAAGTTGTTACTCTGACACTTGGACCATGAATTCCTGGAACTGAAAAATACTTTCCAATTAAAATTTTTTCATAAGGGATACATTATCCTTAAAAATTTTAATACCAGTAATTTTTTACCAAAAAGGAAGAAAAAATAATTTCAAAAATGAGTGGAAGATTCCCAACTGCCTTCTGAAAGTGACCGGAGTATGTGGATTTGGGAGCCAGGTTTCTTAGGAATGGATAAGAACAAACACAAGCATTGAACATCAGAAATAGCTGAAGAGAAAGAAGGCTCAGCATAAAAAGGTGCTTTACAAAATCCTGAGATGTGGTCAATGTTAAGGAGGTCTTGCCACTTAAGGTATATTCCTGTTAGATATTGGGGGCGAAGCAAATTCTTTTATGAGGTGCATTATACTGCAGCATACTCAACAATGTTTTTTCTCTCATTGGCTTTGAAGTAACACAGCTTCCAGAATGACTTCAAGTATTTTTATTATCCCAATTATTGTAAGCTTTGTTGCATTTGTTTGTTTGTTTATTGCTGCACAGTTGAGCTGATTCCAAATTCTGGGACAGTGTCTCTTGCAGAGAGATCAGTATCTCATTTCTGCATTGCCTTCTTTTGTAGACTTGGCTTTTATACCATTTGCTAGTATCACTGAGATTGCCTGTAAATCATTCCCATCGGGTCTGCTTTTCTCATTTTCTTCCTTTGTTTCTAGGGTATTTTGCTGGCTGCCTTCCTCTAAGGAACAATTCCTGCAGCCAGGCCAAAGGGCTTCTTCAAAAGGGACTTACTGAAATGCCTCCAAAAATTGAAATGAAAAAAGACAAAATATTTAAACTTGAAATTGTCTTACTCAACACAGAAATAAGGAAAGGAAAGGAGAGGTGGAGATGCCTTAGGAACTAAGTCATACGAGCACAGGGTCCTACTCAGTCTCACAGCACACCAGCCTTGCTGCCTTTGTACAGGTTGGCATGCAAAGAAGTACTTAGTTATTCACCTTCCAACTCTCCCTCACTGTCATAATAGTCAACTTAACTTGCTTTTCAGATTTTACAATGCAGATATCAGTACCTTCAGTTAGTGTATATAGTCTAGTAACTCCAGAAATTCTTTAAACACCAAAATTATTAGAATTTGGAAAGAAAAATATGTTACATGCTAAAATGTGAATTGTGTACTAAATCTATCTCCTATTACATGAAGATTCAGAAGAGTTTCCCACCCACAGTGTCAAAGGCTGTATATATTCCATGCAGAAAGATTTTTATAAATCAGTTTCTGCAGGTGAAAACAGTCCAATAAAATCTGTTTGTCTTTTTCACACCTCAAAAAATGAAATCTGTTAAAAAAAAATATTAGTTACAGATGGAAAAATAACAGACCAGATTTCTGAAGCTAATAAAAATTGTTACAACTCCCAGTTAACTTCGCAGTTCAGTGCCTATATGTTTTGAAACTCCTGACCAAAAATACTATAAACAAAATATGGGCTAGAATCAAGTCATCATCACAAAATAGATATTAGGAAGAAAGGAGAGAGAAATATTATTTTTTGTTATTCAGATTAAGTGTTTAGATATAATGTGTGTGAGCCGATCCCTCTCCTTACTGGATGCTGAGACAGGGACTCTGGTCACGATAAATATTCTTCAGAACAAATTAATTGGAGTTCCTGGGCAGAAACTTGAAGTACTTGCAGAAAAAAAAACCTGCTTGTCCCCCAGTTATATCCCAAGTAAGTTGTCCAAAATCCAAATTTTAAGAACTTAGCCTACTTTATAGATGAGTTCTTTCATTCCATCCAGCTTCTCTTACCTCTTGAATGTGAAAAAGAAGGCAAAAGTCACTCTTTGGATGATGGTATGTTT
>NW_009952263.1:2847728-2884289 GCF_000747805.2 Chaetura pelagica
GAGGTTTTCTTCCTGCAACTCTTTTGAGTCTACTATGAATCTGCCCAGTTAAAGTATCATGCTACACATCTCACTCCTTGTTGCTTCCATGACATTTTTATTTCAGGAAGAATGTCAACCCATGCCAGCTGGATTTGCCTAGTAATTTCTTTTTTCCTTTATGATCTGTATGTCCCACACTTTCCCAGTGCTTCACTGGTGGAAACTCTTGCACATTTGCCTTTTCTCCTAATATTTTGTGTAAGTTTGTGGTTTGTTTTTTGAATAATAGCTGATGTTGCAAAATAAGTTAAGAAAAGGATATACTGTAAATACCACATTTCAGTTAAAATCACATCCCTGGGAAAAGCTAAAACCATTTAATCTGAAAAGTGAAACTGTCCCAGTCCCACAACTGGACTGAACATTGATGAGACACAGAACAATTCACAATGGCTGGGGTAAGACAAGGTGTGGTCCCTAGACATTTTCCTAGATAACTACAGTGGACACCATAGTAAATCAGAGATTGTTGCACGCTTACTGCTCCAGTTCGCTTAATCTAAAACTAATCTGTATAGCTCACAGCATGGGGCTTTTATCAAAAGGATTGAGCAGAGACAGGGTGGGGATCCTGTTATGGCAGGGTGTGTTTTTTTCTGTGGTTGAAAGGACTCATCCCTCCATTGTATTTACAGGAAAAGAAAATCAATCTTTTGAGCATGTCCTCATCCTAACCCAGTTGCTGCACACAGATAAGAATGAAATCCAAACTCTCCACCTCCTCTAGGCTTCATCTAATTGACTTTAAACTTCTAGATCTGTTATGTACTCTTAACACCAAGATAATACTTGTAGCTTGGGAAGAGAATCCTCACAAAAGCAAAATTTTTATACAATAATGGATAAAGCTGGATCAAAGTATTATAACAGATTTTAAAACAGGCATCTGAAATAGGTAATAGTAGAAATATATTTAGCTCCTAGACACTATAGAAGGCCAATAAGTTAAAAAACAAATAAAAACCCCAGACTAAGTTTTATTCTAGCTCTAAACAATCCTTATTAAGTACATGGAAAGCCATGTAATCTCCAAAGCTGCTCCTCTCTCTTAGCTTTGACAAAGGACTCAGGCCCAGACCTTTCCATTCCTGACTATTGCTTGGCTTTCTGCTTTAGATGTAGAGATGCAAGAGCTGCACAGGAGAGGGGGAGAGAGGAGTGCAAAGAGCAAGCAGAGGGGCTAAGCTGCAAGGGGGCATTAAAGCTGCAGTCCAGGTTCTTCCTCTGGCAAAGAGAGATGCTTAAAGAATAAACTGGATGTACAAGAGCAGATTTCTTCCTCCTCTCATGCCTCCCCTGATAACCCAAGGGCACGGATCACATTATTTGTGCCAGTGGGGGCAAGGAGGACCAGAGGACTCCTCCACAGGTGACAGGGCTTACTTCTGCCGTGTCCCCACAGCATGGGCCTGCTGAAGGGTTGGTGCACACCAAGAGACCATGCCTAGCTCAGCAGTCACAGCACCTAGCTGCATCCCTGCAAAGTGCTGCTGCGATTTGAAAAGAAAGCTTGTTTTCTAGACTCATAAAACTTGCCCCCACAGAAAACCTTTTCCATCATGGGGGCCCAAATTCCACAGACTTAAAGAGAAAAATAAACCAGATAAATACAGAAAAAGCAGCTTGATTCTTATGCTACAGAAGCAGTAATAATACAGTTCTTCTGATCTGTCATACAGCTGCCACAGCACAGAGGTTAAGAGAGCTCCTTGTTGACAAATTTTCCTGTCTTTAGCCTTATTATTTTAGGGTACTAAAAAGTTTCAATCCTAAAAGTAGGTTTAAAAGTGTCCTTAGCTTATCCTTAATACTTAAAATGTTATTTTAGTATTTTATTATTATTATTTTTTATGAGATGAGAAAACCAAAGAGAGTGATATGGTCCAGTGTGTTGTCTTAAAATGGTAGAAGAATTCTGGGGATAGTTGTTATCTGAACTATGTAATGGCAGTTATCAACACAGCTATGGAATAAAGCAGATAGATATTACCATTTTTGAGAGGATATTCTGAAAATAAAAGTTCTGTTATGGTTTTCCTCCTAGTTGCTTTTTTAGAAATTAAAATTATAGGGTTTTTATTCTATATTCTTCCTCCTTTTTATTTTCCAAAATGAATGATTTTGATCAAAATATGCTTTTCCCATTAAAGAAAAATTTCCTTTGGCCAAAAAGCATTATTGCTTTTGTTGAAAAAATGTTTCACAAACACCGACAGAATACCTCCACTCAAGAGTTTGGTTTCACTCTTACAGTTAATGCTGCTGCATTATTTCCCCTAGCACATAGTGAGTACAACCATTAATAGTTTGGTTATGGTATATGGAAAATATAGTTTCATAGTGTTTCATAGAGCAGCATACCTTACCAGAATTTTACTACCTAGAATATCAAAAGTTAAGGCAAGACCATAGAATCATAGAATCATAGAATCTTAGGGGCTGGAAGGGACCTCGAGAGATCATCTAGTCCAACCCCCCTGCCAGAGCAGGGTCACCTAGAGTACATCACACAGGAACTCATCCAGGTGGGTTTTGAATGTCTCCAGTGAGGGAGACTCCACAACCTCCCTGGGCAGTCTGTTCCAGTGCTCTGTCACTCTCACAGTAAAAAATTTTTTTCGGATATTCACCTTGAACTTCCTATGCTCCAATTTACACCCATTACCCCTTGTCCTATCACTGGTCATCACCGAGAAAAGCCTAACTCCGTCCCCCTGACACTCACCCCTTACATATTTGTAAACATTGATGAGGTCACCCCTCAGTCTCATTTTCTCCAAGCTAAAGAGACCCAGCTCCCTCAGCCTTTCCTCATAAGGGAGATGTTCCACTCCCTTAATCATCTTTGTGGCTCTGTGCTGGACTCTTTCAAGCAGTTCCCTGTCCTTTTTGAACTGAGGGGCCCAGAACTGGACACAATATTCCAGATGTGGCCTCACCAATGCAGAATAGAGGGGGAGGAGAACCTCTCTTGACCTACTAATCACACCCTTTCTAATGCACCCCAGGATGCCATTGGCCTTCTTGGCCACAAGGGCACATTGCTGGCTCATGGTCATCCTCCTGCCTACCAGGACCCCCAGGTCTCTTTCACCTACTCTACTCTCCAGCAGTTCAGCCCCCAACCTGTACTGGGACATGGTGTTGTTCTTCCCCAAATGTAAAACTCTGCACTTCCCCTTGTTGAATTTCATCATGTTTCTCCCCGCCCAATTCTCCAACCTATCTAAGTCTCTCTGAATGGCAGCACAGCCTTCTGGTGTGTCAGCCACTCCTCCCAGCTTAGTGTCATCAGCAAACTTGCTGAGGGTACATTCTATACCCTCATCCAGGTCGTTGATGAAGATGTTGAACAACACCGGTCCCAGTACCGACCCCTGTGGGACTCCACTAGTCACAAGATAAGGTAGAAACAGCCAGGTAAATGCTTCAGATCCAGAGAACAAAGCTGGGAGGGCTCTTTTCCTGGGGCACTGTGCAGATGGAGGACAGGCAACATGCTTGGCAGAAATTAAGTGGTTGCATTTTTTAAAGTGTGGGAGGAAGCTTATGTGAAGGTACACAGCCAAAAGAGGGGTGAGAAGGTGGAGGGAGTTGTCCTGGGGAACAAACATGCCTGAAAGCTTTTAGTAGCACCTCCTGACTTGCAAACTCAGCAGCCCCCTGTACAGCCCATCTATAGTGCAGCTAGTAACACTGGTGTATACATTAGTGGCAGCCCCTGGAATACACCACTTTTTCTGCTCTGCTATCATGTTAAGCCACCGGATGGACATGTTTGCATAAAAACATTAAAATACAACACTGAAAACATGCAATATTTACCAGGAACTGCCAGCTCTCTATCTTCTACAGCCATTTTGCTTCCTCACATACAGATATATTTACATCATTTAAAAAATGTGCATTATTAAGCTGACTGTTATGGCTCCTCTGGAGTGGTTACCGTCTGTTATGTAAACATATCACAGCTACAATTTATAACACTCCTGCTATTTACCCAATAGAATGTGCAACTGTTCCAAGTGAGCCATTACCGTCTGCCACATAAAGTAAATCCATCTTCAGCTGCTTTTGCAAGCGTGAGTTATACCGACACTTAACATTTCAATAGTGCCATACACATTGGAAGATCTCGGTGTGCCTTATAAACATTAATGAATGAATTTAGATTTAAAAGCAGTCCCATGTGGCAGGAATTAGAACTAAGCCAATAATTCACAAGCAGGTCCCAGTTCAGGAAGAGACTTAATCGTGGGCACCGACTTCAACGAGGCTGCTTATGTGTCAGGAGCTTCACACATGTTCCCAGGTGACTACGAATCTGCGGGGTCCAGGACATTCATTTTTCATCTCTTTCTGTTTGCAGAACATGATCAGCTTACAGTCTTAACACAGGAGGTCTCTCTGCAAAGCAGTCTTAATTCTATAAGACATTTGGTTTGAATTTCACGCACACACACACCTCCCCCACTCCCCAACCACACAGAGAGTTCATTCTTTTCAGGTTCCTTGCATTTTGTGCTAACTCTTCCCAGAAGAGTGTTTCACCCGTTAGTCACCCCACTGCACGGTGCTCTTAGAAGTGCTGGGGAGAGGCAGAGAGTAAAGTCAAGCAGAGCTTTTCCCAGATGGGCAGCAGGAACACAGCTCAGCAATCAGATATTTCTGCTTGCTGGAGGTTTCAGCTGTTAACAGACAGAGGAACTGCACGTTTGGATGAGAATGTTAAAAAACCAGAAGTGTCCACTGCAGGACAGTGATACAGTGTGGCATAGTAAACAAAAATCACCTCCAGTCACTAGTTTGTTTTTTTTTTCATTTGAAATCACAGCTTTTGGATTCCTTAGTTATGTCATGACTAAATGGTATTGTCCTGAACTTATTTTCTCCTGAGAGGTCAACCGGGAGTAAGGGAAATCAAAATGAAATTTCTTATTAACTTCATTATAAACATAAATAAAAGAAGTAAAATTGTCCTTCCAGCACTGGAACACTAAAAGCAATGGAGTTACAGCAGCACAAATAAGAAGAAAATAATATCTTTCTATTAGATTTAACTAAAAAGTCAAAAACTCTCAATAAAATGTCTTAATAGAATCACAAAATTGTTTTGGCTGGAAAAGACCTTCAAGATCAAGTCTAACAGTTAACCTAGTCTGCTGCCAGGTCCACCGCTAAACCGTGGCCCTAAGTACCACATTTACAAATCTTTTAAATACCTCTAGGGGTGGTGACAATCACTTCCATGGTAAGCCTGTTCCAGTGCCTGACCACCCTTTCAGTGACAACATTTTTCCTTATATCCAATCTAGCCCTTCTCTGAAAAAACTCAGGGCCGTTTCCTCTTGTCTTATCACTCGTTACTTAGAAGACAAGACTCCACAAGACAAGGCAGAGTGAAATGAGTCAATTCTTTGCATTTTAAGAAATGGAAGAAGTATTCAAGCTCTAAAAATTATGCAGGTTGCAAGTGATGAGTTATACTGGATTATTTTTTATTCTGACAATCTGTTTCTAAACCACATCAAAAGAATATAAATGTTCTCTGGAGAGTATATGCTGCACAGCTACTCTAAGTAGCAGACACTGTACAAGCCTGCTTCTGGTCATGGACAAATTTTAGCACCACATGTGTTTTCAGGAGCAAATTTCTACACAATTTGGTGCACAGATATCAAATGACTGTATTTCCAAAGATACCAGACCACTGTGAGTGTCCATGACCATTTCAGGTTCATATGCATATAATATGTGTCTTCTTAGGTGATAGGTGGAAGCCAGGTTGCACGTATACAGGTCATCAAGTAAACACTGTCTGGAGAATTTATAGATATGCTTACAACAGCGTGTCTGGCAACAGCTTGACATACTGTTGCAAACCAACTGCAGGGAAAAGCAGTGTGTAGCAGGAAAACAACTCACAGGAAGGGCACGGTTAACCTGCCCTCCTACTTTATCATATCCTCTTCTGTTATTTACTGCTGCTTATAGCTTCCCATTCACCCTGCAACAATACAGGAAAATTCAATGTCTGGAAAAATTGGTGGAAATCACTCCTTTGGCACTTCTTGAACCTAGTCCTTGGCTGGCAGTTGATCAACCTTGCTGCACCTCCATTTAAATCCATGGAGCCTAGTTTTGTTTAACACTAGTGTAACTAAGGTGAGGATCATTTCCATAGTCTCTCACACCTAATACTTGATTTTGTACAGGGGCTAAGCAGAGATTTCCACATAAGTAGCACTCCTTGCATTAAAAGCTGAATTCTGGACTCCATGAAGCTGATGACAAAATGCTCATTGCTTCTGATATTTTCCTGCCTTTTCAAGGATATCTAAGCAATTTAGAATGGACAAGACAAGTCTACAGTCTTACAGTACAGAGAGACACTGACTTGACAGATGAAGATGAATGATACACTCATAAAAATAGAGAACTTTGAATATCCCTTTTTCTTTAGATTTAAATTAAGTCAGATCCTTCAATATTGTATGGATGTGGTTTATATTAAAGAGCTTGAGAACAATCCCTAAGCAGTGAATTGAACACTTGATCATTCAAAAACGTAATACAAAAGTGAGTTAAGAAATACAAGATACGAAAGCCTGGGAAAAAAATTAATGGTCACGCTCTCATCGTTCCTAATGATAAATGATCTCTCATATGCAGATTGAAAATCACTTGCCTTTTGCTTATGATGAGTTTTTCCATTTTTGATTAGTGAAATAGAAAAAGAGGACTTGAAATATTTCTAATTCTGAACTGGAAAATATATCTCATTTCTTTACGTGCCTCTTATTCATTTTCTGAGAGATACATAAAGCGCCAATTTGAAAGTTGGTACATGTGGATGGATTCTAACTCGCTCCAGACAGCAGAAGTTTGGATGCAGCTGAGCCCTGCCTATTAGCAAACATGTTTATTTGGAACCTAAGTGTGTGGGTCCTTTGTACCACCTCTTTGAGTACAGCAAAAGACATGAGAAAAATTTGCATTTGATCTTCCAGCATGAAAGGTACTGTGGGACTAGCAAAGGAGTATTCTCCAGCAGCACAAGTTGTGGCAATGACCCTATTCCAGCTCTTCTCTCAGCTCCCACTGTAATGACACTCCTCTAAAATGGGAACAAAAGACATAGGCAGAGTAGGGAATACTAAAACTGTATTTTCTTTCTCACGGCCCATTAACAAAACATACTTTAGAGAGGTCTCAATTTACAGTGAGAACCAGGCAGACCTAAGAGCACAAATACACAGGAAAATCAAAGAGGTGGTTTAAAAGTCTCTCTATTTCCCCAGTCTCTACACTAGCCACAGTGACTGAAATCAAAGAACACAGTTTATGCCACTGCCAGCAAAGATGTTGATGTTGTATATTCTGAACTTGTCCATTAGCCTTCTTTGAGCAGCAGTTTAAGCAGTTCCAAGGGTCCCTTCCCAATGAATTTTCTTTCTATGTTCCTGTGATGATTAAGTAACAATAGATCTACCAGTGAAAAGAATCAAGTGACATCAGCTTTGTGGAGCTTTCAATCCATCTTCTATTTAGGAAACTAACTTCATACGTTTCAAGAAGCAAAGGGGAAGTAAAGTTCAAATGAGAAGATGCAGGTCAGAATGACTTTCAAAACACCAACTTCCAGAAAACTGTCCTCTTCTTATGTGGGTTCCCATCATAGTGAAGAGATTTACAGAGTATATTTTCCTTCCTTTCGAAAATATAAAACTTCAGACTTACAAATAAGGCACCCCTGAGTGGTGCCTTTCCTTTTCATTCTTTCCCAAATGCCTTTCAGGCCACACAGAAGTTTAACTGCTTCTTTTACGCATGTAGTTTTGCAGCCTTGCTTCCCAGCCTTAGTGCCCTCTCCAGAAATGGAAGGTGTTTCTGGATGAGAAATTTTAAGGACAGGTCACATGGATATCTCATTGTGTTTTCCATACCTATTATTTTGGGCACCATGAGATTTGCCTCTTACTACATGTAATTGGCTTTTGATATCATCCCGAAAAGACTATGGTTGGCAATATTTCCATCCAAATCCAGGTGTTTCAGTGAGAGACTGAACTTAGGAGCAAATTCATCTCCCTTATTCAGCAAATGGCCTTCTGGAAGTTCTTAACCACCTCCACAGACAGAGGCACACAGAACCTTAATTAGGTGAAAAATGTCAGTCAGTAAAGAAGCTGCAACTTCAGGCTTGATTATCCATTTGAAATAAATTCAGTGGAGTTAATAATTCCATGTAACTACTCGGATGGTTCCAGCTAGGTTTGTTTGCATGTTTCATGGGATCAGAGGGCTGGAAATTTAACAAGACTAGTATTAAGCATCTCAGGGGATAACATTTTCCTTCCATTTCTGTTGCTGCACAACTACTGGGTGTAAAAAACATTAGTGGTTATTTACCAGTATTTGGTAATTTCTTATTCCTATTAATCATAATTCCCCAGAGTGAAGTTGTTTGTACTAAACCACGCACACATTAACCTACTAGTCTTGCTCACTTAAGCACTCTATAGAATTTTTCTGTCAATACATTGGCTTTGTCAGTATCCTTTAAATCAACGAGCTTTGGATTTGTTGCCTGTAGTCTTGGCTTGAAAGCACAGGTTGAGCTTTTTTGAGCTACATCTCTTTCACAGTGAATCCATTAGAACAAATAGAGTGACATGAGGTAATCACTGAAGATGAGATTTGGCCCATAAGTCATAAATGGTTCAACCATTTAATCCAGGTGCACAGTATTTGTATATGGCAATTTTCTTTTTGGCTGAGTGGAGTTGACTGTAAAGAGAAGTAGCTTCCTGGCAAAGCCTGAAGCAAAGGCAAAATTCTAATGGCTTCTTATTTGTAGAAGTAGCTCCAGCTAAATTTATTCTTAAAAGTGTCAGTTTAATTACTGCAGTTACAGGTAGACTAGAATAACCAATGAGAAATGGCACATTATTTTGTAGGAGAAAAAGAAAATCTATTTCAAAATACCTAGATTAAGGTTTACCCAGAAATTACTTCTGTGGTTTTTGAGGCTCTTAGAAAGTGGTTAGATGCCTGTGCAATGCAGTATAGGGTCTGTCTCAGTACTGAAATGTGTCACTCTCTAGTTTTGATATGATCTGCAAGAATGCACTTTTCTCCAGTAAAGGTTGTTAATGTGTATTGACTGGAAACATTTTGCAGAGAGTCCCACGGCTGGGTGGCAATGTGATCTGCAGCAGAGAGAGCACCCCATACAGGAACTCTACAGAGGTGTCTCCACACAGTCTGTAGAGCCACTGCTCCCTGAATCACTTTAGGATCAGGACACACCATGGCAAAATATTGTGGGGAACTTTCAGTTTCTCCTCAAAGTGGACTGCTCTGGTCATATTTCACTGGCCTTAAAAGGGGAGTTTACTGCATACCATTTTCTTAATAAACTAGAACTATAATAAGGGATTGATTCTGCAAAATACAAGCCTCTCTGTGCCCCACTTGTTCTGTTAGCATGGAGAAGGATCCTCTAGGTTTTCAAATAAATGTAAATCACTCCAGCCATATTGCCTTTACCACCAGGATTCACAGGATTAAGCTATCCAAACCTCCTTATGAAACAATGATCCCCACTTTCCTCTCTGTATCACAGTTACCACAGACAGGCTTGTACAGCCACTGGGTCTGGCTCTGCTTTACAGCATGTCTCTGAGAATGCCACTATGGCTGTATAAAGTGTTGATTACTGCAGCTCTAGGACCCTTTGCAATATGGGGATAAATGCTCTGCATTTCATTTCTGCCAAATGTAGAGAAGTCTTTATCACAGAATCACAGAATTATTGAGGCTGGAAAAGACCTTTGAGACCATCAAGTCTAACCTATGACCTAACACTACCACATCACCTAGACTGTGGCACTAAAAGCCACATCCAGTCTTTCTTTAAACATATCCAGGGATGGTGACTCCACCACTTCCCTGGGAAGTCCATTCCAATATCTAATCACCCTTTCCATGAGGAAGTGCTTCCTAATATCTAACCTAAACATTCCCTGGCACAGCTTCGTGCCATGCCCTCTCATCCTGGCACTAGTTGCCTGGAAGAGGAACCTGACCCCATCTGACTACAACCACCCTTCAGGTAGCTGTAGAGAGTGATAAGGTCCCCCCTGAGTCTCCTCTTCTCCAGGCTAAAAAAACCCAGCTCCCTCAGCCTCTCCTCATAACACTTTCCTTCTAGTCCCTTCACCAGCCTCATTGTTCTCCTGTGGACTTGTTCCAGCACCTCAATATATATTATATATTGCCGAATATTTCTGTAGCTTTCTTTTTTTTTAAGTCTTAAAAAAATAATATTTTTATATATATTATAAGAAGAGAGGTATCATCCTGCAAGGATCCTGCCAACTAATTTTATATCCACTTTTTTTTTTCTTTAGTGCTGCTGAGAAAAACACATCAATTAATAGGAAGGAAGGACAGCGAAAACTCTATGGTTTCACTTTAGGTAATAGGGTTCATCTCACCTAGCTTCAACTATCTGGAAGAATGGCAATCCAAGGCAGTCCCACAGAAATGTTCATCCACTCTTAAGACAGATGGGTTGAATCACTCTGAGGAGCTGCCTGCATCTGTTCCTCTGTCTCCAGAGCAAAAATAATTCATTAAGATTAAGGGGCAAGCCTTGAAAAGGCAGAATTTAAGAAGTAATTAAAATGACCCGTATAAAGAAGCCTGGTTCTTGAATAAGAGGGAAAAAAAGAAGTTAATTCCATTGACTAAATGACAAGCTCTATTTTCATTCTAATGCAGGATACAGTTTCAAACAGCTTTTTATACCCACTGCTTCTAATCTGGGATTTAAACTATGAATTTTTGCCTCCTTGTTCACCTAAAAGATTTTGCTCTTATTTACAATTTGAAAAGTCTCATGCTTGGTCCTAATATTTTGTAAACATAAAGGCATTATATTGGATATGAATAGACACTAGAAAACCAGCCTTCAGGATGGAAGGAAAATGAAGCTCTGCAAGACTGAGGGAGTGTGACATGGAAACTGAAGCAAGGCAAAACAGAGTAAGGCAATCTGAGGGATGCCTGCTGATAAATACTTTTGTAACCCTGTTAAGTGATGATATTCACTCTGGAGTCAGATTTGTCCAAGTACAAATCTAGGAAAGCTGCCAGACAAAATTATTTCAGTTTAAGGAACTGTTTCTCATGCAGAATACTAAAAAATTAAAATAGCCCTCCCCAGCTTTCTATTTTCTGTTTCTCTGGCATTTTTGCAGAAAGCATTACAATACAATAGTAATGGCATTTTCTTAGCCATGATGGCTGAACTATATTAGTTACTGTGAGCCTGCCTGATGCTTTTCTCTCAGACCAGGAGGAAGGTTTGCATGATTGAAGGCTTGTCTCTCTTCTCCGAGTGTTTCAGCTGGTCTAATGCACATTATGGCCTCTCCCTTCAGGCTTATAATTTTCTTGAAAAAGAACATGCAGACACCTTTAGTGTCAGAGGTTACTGAACAAGACCAGGATCAATGCTTCCCTACCGCAAAGGCCTACCAAGAATTGAGTTCATGTTTCAATTTAGCAAGCAAAAAGGCAGGAGCAGTTCTGGCAGAACACAACAGCAAGCATGGAATGTGAAGAGGACTTCGGAAATAACACTCAAAACCTGCAACCTCACTAGCAACCAGATATTCAGCTCCCTGCAAAAAAGTTTCAAAGTGTAGAAGAAAAGCTTTGACAACACAATGACAGAGGCAACTCTCCATCTATGGAGCCGAAAGGCTGTTATTTAGAAAGCAGCATATTAAAGGTCATTTTAATCTCACCAGGAACATTTCCCAAGGTTGAGAACAAAAATAAACTGTGGGTGATCAACTAATAACATCCCCCGGCTAATAAAAGCTACTGAAGAGCTATCGTGTCACTCACTGATAAACAGATAATTTCAGACTTGTGAAAAAGCTGTAAGTATTTCAACTCATTTATGAAAGGAAAAGATGACAATAGGATGTTGAGGATGTGTGTGGCAGAGATGAGATTTAAAAAATACTCTGTTTTTCCTCAAAATTATTTTTCTGTAATTTCTGAGAGCATAATTAGTTCTTAATAGAAGTAAGAGTTGAAAATGCCTAATGTGATTTGCGGGCAAGTCTGCATCCCTTCACTCACTACACCTAGACCTTATTGTGACTTTAGCACTCCACTGTTCCCAGATAAAAAATAAAATGGCCTCCCAGAAAATGGATACTTCAGATTGCCTCCAGCTATTCTATCCAGCTCCCATTGTTCCTAAGGCTGCAATGCTGTGACCCTGAGAACATCACATTAAAAGCTGACATTTCTTCTCTATAGGAAATTCTAGACTTTTTTCTCCCTTTTTTGAAATATAAAATAGGAATTTCAAGAGTTTCCTGTGAAAGGGAAATGTTCCCAAATATTTTGTTTCCAAATGACTGAATTTTCAAAAATCTTTAAGAAACTGAAACTGGAGACCATCACAGAGCCTACTTAATGCCCAGCTCCTAATGAGTCAGAAATGGCAAAACCCAGAGAGTCTGTGTGTGAGGCAGCAAACTGGAAATGGAGGAATCAGCTTTCCAGCTCACTGACAAAGGTGTCCAGAGTAGGGTTTATACACAAAGCTGGCTATTTAGTTGACTTCTTTATGTCCTGATTTCCACACAAACTTTAATAAAAAAAACAGAAAACAACCTCTCAAACTACCTTTCCCCTGAATATGGAAGGAAGACTGTTCTGGGCAAAATTAAATATTAGAGTTTGAGCATTTGTGGTGTTTTCTGTTTTTAAAATTTGTTAATTTAAGAAAGAAATGTGTTGACTCTCTTTTTCATTCTAAGGATCTATACATTACTTGTCTGGATATAAATAACTGGGTTTTTTTTAATAATAAAAAAGCGGTTTATAGCTGAAAAATTTCAAGCGTCTACATGAAAGCCCTGAGAGAGGCTCCCAGCATGAGCTCTCAACTGCACAACAGTGGGCCAAACTCCAAGTTGACTAAAGACTCCTTGGGCTTCTGCCCTCCAAATGCCTGTGAGAGTTCCTATCAGCTATAAAAACCCACAGAAGTCCCATGGTGCTGAAGAAGTGACTGTTGCTGGGGTCTACAACCTCCTGCCAGGCAGACAAGAGTGAAATGATGAAAACCTCCTTACAGCTCACTGTCAGTTTTCTGAAACTGACAGAGTTCCACAAATCATTCCAGCTGTGATGAGTCACCATTTTCTGACCAAAAAAATTAATACAGTTTGGCTGGAGAATGTCCAACCCTTTCTATTCTTGGGATGGCTAGAAATTCCATCGTACTAGACTTCCTCTTATTCTTTGACCTACAACACAACACTGCCACAGCTAATGGAGCCCAGAGCAGCAGGCTTCAGTCGGTCAGGCCTTCAAGCACATTTCCCACAAGTATCTCATTTCAAGGAGTACCACTAGTTTCCAGCTAAAAACACCTTTAGTACTGCTGTGTAAATGTACTATCCCTTTCACTGTGATTGCTAAAAAACTTTGCCTTCAGAAACAGAGTCAAAGAGCAGAGATAACAAAAAAAACTATTTTATATTAAGAGAATTCATCCAAGATCAATTTACTTTTCAGAGTGACTGATTTTTTCAAAAACATCCCTAAAGGTGTTCTACAATTAAATTTTGGCAGATGGAGAGGCATGTATCGGAGCTTACAGTACACTGGAAGACAGTTAATGATCCCCTGAAAATCAGGTATGTCCCAAAATGTGAGTTTGAGTAGCCTAGCTAGAGGCAATACTGTTTTCTACCTTTGTGTGTAAGGTAACAAGCACACAGGCACATGAGGCTAGGGAAGTGCAGTTCTTATCTGTCCATCCAGTTCTCAATAATATGCTCAACTAAGCATGACAGAATGAGGGCAGCCTCAAAGACATTAAGTTCCAAGCAATTCCAGGAAGGCTGGGTATGGTCAGGCTATCAGTGCCTCCTGTGAGGGAAAAAGGCATAGTGCTTATCAGATAACAGAAAATCTGTAATATCAAATGCCCCTCCAAACAGCCCCACTGTTGGTAAGGCTTAAGCAAGACCATACATCTTAGGCTGTGAAGTCCATCATGAAAGACATTCATAGACAAGTAAGTTTTCTTCCCTTGGATGCTGAAGAAAACCTATATTTTTCTAATAGGAGAAAGTAAGACTGTATTACTAGATTTATTTATATTTTCCCAACTTTCAGCAGACTAGTCTTGGTCATTTGCTGCTGCTTCATTAGTACAAGGATTAACACAATTAGGAGTTTCCCAGTTTTGGATAGTTACAAGCTTGGAGTCAATCTGGCTGTGGCAGTCTGTGTGAGACAAAGTGAAAACAGCTCACGTGCAAAAACTTGGCTGTCTTAACAACTCTATCAGTCAGTCAAACAAGATATCTAACACCTCCATACAGAAAAGGCTTCATCAGTCATTACACAAGCGTAGCTTGCAGTAATTTTGAAGGAAGCTTTGTAAAAACAATAGATGGCAGAACAACTGTAGGATTTTGCTTGAACAGTAATATTAACACCTGTGTTGACTCTGACTTTGTTAAAAAAAAAAAAAAAGTATACAAAAAATTAACATTTTGTCATTTTTTGAAAGACCATTGGCACAAAGTCCCCTCCAAATGTTAGATTAAGTGATAAACATACTCATACATTGCACAAAAGAGGAATAGGGAATCCTGGAATGTCCTGCAGCAAGTGAGAAGAGAGCCAGCGTGGAAATTGAAAAGACTATTATGATTTAAATAATTTTATCTAATTTGGAGAACAGAACGTTTGAATTGCTAAACTTTAAGAAAGAAAGCAAACCATTCTGAGATTCTTAAGTGAGTTATTGACACACAATGTAAAAGCTGCAAGGCCTCAGCAGCAGTGTAAATTTGCATTTCCACAGCCATCCCTGCTGAGATGATCTCAGATGAAGCAGTGGGATCCACACATGTAATTTAGTGCAGGAACTGAGCAAGCCTGCTCTAGTGAAATGTATAATATATTTAAATTTTTTATGCATCCTTGTTTGCCAAATGCTGATTTCAAAAATAAAATATATTTTAAAAAATCTAACCAATTTAGCTTTTTTCCTGTCAGGAAATTAGTATGTAATTACAACTGGCTTTTATAAAGAAGTGTTGTCTTGACTGTTCTGACGTTCTTAGTGGGATGACACAGTTCAGCAGATGTTAGGACTGAAGCAAAGAGAAAAAAGCATCAAAATGGGGACTCTGACCTTGTGCTTTTGTTTAAATCGACCCTTGTTTAGCAGAACACTTAAACACCTGCCTTGCTGACTCAAGGGCCAGTGGGTATCTACTGTGTATCTAGTACTTGCTTACACAACTCTCCTTTGTAATATCCAAGTGCCTCTGAATTATGTACTTCACAACACACTCAATAGTATAATATTAATTTTATCACTAGGGAACTGAGGTGTATATTTCCCCTTTTTGTGTTATTTTCACCTATGAGTGGGCCCATTGCCTTGCCCAAGGAAGACAGCTCATGTTGCCCCTGCTCTTGCCTAGCCACACCTAGCACTGCCCAGTCAATTCCACGCTGCACACCGCTCACTGCAAACCCTGGCTCTGCAGCTGTCCCACACACCTTCATTTTCCCTCTTTCAAAGGCATTTCTAGCACATGTCTCATGCCATGCACAATACTTGTCTGCCCTGTGCTCAACATGGCCAGTTTCCTTCCTTGGACCTTAGTATAGAACACATTCAGTTTCAGTGCTACTTTTAAATTCCACTCCACATCCCTGTAGGTGGCCAGTATCACAGTCATCAACTTTCCTATCTTGGGTGACAAAGCTTGAGAAACATTAGTATGAAAGTTCCATCTCTCCTCCAGGTACCTCATGGTCCCCCTTTTGTGTCAAGCCATCTTAAAAACCTTTTAAAGGTTCTCTAAGCATGAATCTCTCTATGCTATGATAGGAGGGCGTGTGCTGGTATGATGCTTTCTGGAATGGCCGTGGGTCACCAGACTGGTCAGAGGCCCAATACTACAGGACTCTCCTGCTCATTTGTAACAATATTTGTTCAAACGTTGTGTAACTGTTAATTTTGTCCAGAAAGAGATTTCGTTATTCCATTCCAGGTGAAATCTCAGGGTTGGTCTAACAAACAGATGGCATGTACAGTCAGGAAAACAGGATGCTGAAACACAGCCAGGAGTCAAACACTCTACCAAGCACAGTGGAATAAAAGCAGAACAAACAGTTGGTGCTGAGGATCCTGTGCCAGTAATTTTGTGTGTTTTACTTCAGATTTGAGTTAGCCTGATTCCCCAGACTGAATTCTCTTGTATTTCAAGCTTTCTCACAAGCCCAACTAGGCCCAGTAAGTCTTCACAGGACAGACATCACCAGAAAAGACCTAAACAGTGCAGCATTTACTGCCTTTTGTTTGCATATGACAATGAGAGAGTTGTGACAGGTCACCAGATATAGGCAAAACTCAACACATTCGAATTTCAGTTTAATCACTGGATTATCCTTTCACCTGGAGAAGGGGACTTAAATCTTTATCAGTGCTTAAGTGGCAAATAGAACAAGTGGTTATCTACACACACAGAGCAAAGGTAGAAAATACAATTAGCAATGGCGTTTTAAACTTTTCTGTGAAATGATCCATTACTAAATACATCTTTTCTTTTACGTACCATATCTGAAAGGGGGATTATGATCAAACTGTTGTTTTAAATTGCATTTTCTATCCTTGACTTTTGTAACATTTATAATAAACTCCAATTCCTTTCTACTAAACAAAGAGAGATTGTACTCTTCTCAAGCATGTAACAAAAAATTAATTATGTACAGTGCCAGGAGAGAGATTTATTTTAATTAGTGGTATAATTAATGACTTCTTAGTGTCTGTTTTTACAAATGGTTAGTACTTTGTAAATTCTTAGAAAACTCATTTTACCTGAGGGTTTGAATGGTAGCCATGCAAAGCTGGGCAAAAATGAGCTGGTTTACAAGACAGAAAGAAAGACAGAAGGAAAACATACACAAAGTTTGCCATTACTTAATTTAGGATTTGGTTCATGTGATCCCACGTGGAGTTTAGTACACAAATAAAAAGTGGTTTAAGATACTACTTTTACCACTGCTCATGTGAACCACAAAGAACATGAACAGGAAGAGACATATAAGCTGTGCAGCACAGTGTGAACAGAAGGTGAATTCCAGAAAAACTTTTAAAGGAAATGCGTCACTTTCTGCCATTCAAATATGTTTATTCTGACTCTAGGAAACTTCTAGCTGATGTAATTTTATCACATTTTTTTTTTTTTTAGTAACCTGAAAACCAGAATCTTTAATTTTAGCACTAATTTTACTGTAACTGAACAGATGCAGACACAAAGAACAAAATATTTTTATTTTATGTTGTAAGGACAGAAGCTGCAGCTGTTTCAAAGGTACTAAAGCTTCTGCATCTCTAATCAAGGGCAATAGTGTAAGAGATTAAGAACTCAAAAACTGAAGTGACTATTAGCTGCATTTGGACTGCTTCTATGAGGAAGGAATTCTGTTTTGCTCATTTGCATTTTGGACTTCTTGATTATGAAAATTTCAGGGCAGTGTCCTGACCTGAAGTTGTGAGACAGATGCCTGGACTCATCCTGTATCAGAAATGCTGGCACAGTACAGTCTGGTAGCACCAGATTGCATGTTGGGAGTAAAGGCAGGGAAGATGACTATGGTCTGACTTGTGCTCCTAAATACATCAGAAGTTAGGAACATTTGCAAATATCCTTCATAATAATTTATGATGTGCAAAGCAATAAAACAATTTCCTTTACGTTTGAGATTGATTTGAGAGGGAATTGAAAATCTTGTAAAGATGTTTATGTTGAGACCCATGTGATCTTACCTGGATTTGCTGAAAAAGCCTAAGTGAAAAAAAGCATCAATGTTACTGACACTGTCTTCCTCCTTTGCCAGTGGTGGGAATGAAGCATTTTAAATTTCAAATCTTAACATTTTCATGAACAGGGAATATGCCAGAACATTAAGGAGAAGGTAGTTTGTACATGAGTAAAGTAGCCTTTGAGGCAAAGTAGTGGTTGTTGTATATCTGAAGTTAAATCTTTCAAGACACACAACTATCTCCTCCAAGCACAGGGTGGCTTTCTTTCTTTACTCCATGCTAAAAAGCTAAAGGCCAGGCACAGTCAAGCAAGCATGACCTGCAAAAAAGAGCCAAGAGGAAAAAGGGTTGCAGGAGAGAGGAAGCAGCAAATTGTCAATGAGCAGATAGTTTAGACTCCTATGGCTTGAGGATGGGTTGAATTATCATTTTTTAAAGTAATTTAGCAGACATGGAGAAATGTTTGAAGCCACTCTCCAAGTCAGCAGAAAGGAATTTTGCTGTTTACTTCTAAATGAGAGGGAACTCAGAAACCCCTCACATTAATTCTTCTGGGTCTTCATATGCAAATGTCTGTTTTGATATTTTTGCATTGTATTTCAAGGCAAATCCTGTTTCAAGTCCAGATGGAATTGTTAAGGCAGCTCAGAAACAATATTGGTACAATAAGGTTATATATTTTTAAAATTTCCAGATGGAGTTGACCATCCAATTTACTGATTCCAAAGATGACACAAATCAAAACAGTTTTTATTGGTAATAGTGGATTGGGAATCTGGAGAGATGGGGATCTATTTATAATCTTATATGATGTCAAATATTAATAAAGAAATACTAATACTTGCTGCTCTGTATGTGCAAAAGTTCTATTTTGAAAAAAATACTTTTTCCCTCTGTTCTTTTGCCAGCCAAACCATTTATGTGACCATAAAATCAGAATCAGGATCAAATCCATAAATGCCTTTGAGTTATGTAAATATTTCTTCCATTACACAGAAAAGGTAGTGAACTGTGTAAACTGAGTGATTTTCCCTTCAAGGCGTATCATTAGGACTGAGGAATTCTTGCCTTTAATTTTGTTAATGTCTTTACAATTTTATATTTCTAACCGGAATTCTTTGACTCTGAGAATTTACACTAGGTCATGCATGGACCTAGTGTAAATTGGGGTGAATTTTAGTTTCTGTCTTGATTTTTTTCCCTCTATCTCAATTCATAGACTGAGTGGCTTGTACAGTTTTCTAATTAGGAAAGCCAAGCTATCGTTTGATGGCTACAATAAAACCCAACAAACAGAGACCCGAACAAACAAATCAAGGTTTCAACATTAATTGAAATTGATTTTCTCAAGTTGCCTTGTCTTCAGTGTGTTAAATTTCTTTAGAAATAAATGTGCAGCTTCCTTCTTTCTTCCCTTCTCAGTCTATTATTTTCCTTTCAGATTTTTGGAATTTATGTGACAGGAAGAGAAAAGAACACATGGATGCTTAAGGTCATCTTCATAAATTTGTACTTTGACAACACTTCTATCTACATTCTCCTTGTATCCTCTACAGAACTGACTGAGAGCAACTCACTTGGTTATGAGCAACATGAACAGAGACATGTCATGTTCAGGATCACACCATCCCAACTGCAGAGTTGAGGTAATTACCCAATTTTGGTAAATCAAAGTTAATAATCAGTTCACTAGACTTGCTAGGTTCTTCCAGCTAACCTCATCATCATCTATTGAAACTTTCTGTAGCTGATCTATATTCATTTCAACACACTCATTTATTTTCCCCATTCTAGTAATAAGAGTACCTCAAAAGCTTTTTCTTACAAACTAGCCACTAATTGGAGACTGCTCTTTGCCCTAAGGTGTCTGTATTTCACCCTCCCCCTGGCCATGCCAATACTGCTTTGGGTGCCTGGCAATTCACTTGTCTCTTCCATCTGAAAAACAAAAATCCCTTTTAAATATATTTACCTTTTTGCTGGCCATCTTACTCCATTTGGAAATGGAAGAATGTGGCAAATAACTTTTTCATGAATAAGTTTTTCTTTGGATACTCCACAGCTGAGAGTTTTATTTTCTTAGTGCTTACTAAGTTTTATCTGTGGAAGCTACAGCCTATTTGAACATATTAATCACTTTGTTAATTCCACTGACAGATCAATTTGGTAGCAAATTAGAAACTGTCTAACCTTCTGTAGTTTGAACAAAATGAGCGTTAAAGAGACAGAGCCTCTATTTGTTGAACTCAAAGTGAAACAACTTGAAACTCCAAGTAACATTTCTAAGTTCACTCATACTCAGATTACCATCATACATTATGGGTTAGGTTTTGAATGTAAGAGAATCTCAGTAGCCTCAGAGAATTCTCCATAATGCAAGATAGATGATAAACTTGTATATGAAACCTCAAGCTGTTCCCTTAGAAGATGTCAGCATAGGAGTGAGGCCAAAAAAGCCATAAAACTTGAACCATTCTGGGTCTCAGGGTTGTTTCTAAACATCAAGTAAAAAATATCAGATGTGGTGTCCCCAGCAGGCTGCTCTAACTTCTAGTGCTGGTAACATTATCACTAGGCCAGGCAAGGAACTCAGTGTGTTCCAATTTAAGGCCAAAAAAAATTTAAAAAATCAAAGACGAAAAGAGCTTTTTTTTTAAAAAAAAACGTAACCAGGTATGTTTGCAAATATAGGGGGTGGTTAATCTGCTTTTTGTGCAGCAGATTTTAGTTTCCTTAAAATACTTCTTTTTGATGACAAACTCTTTTGTCCTTCTTTCAAGAATATTCTGGACAAAAAAATTCAGTATTTTTGTGCTCAAGTCAACATTTATAAAGAAGAAATTTTAACCAGCTGTACATGCAAGTTTAGCTCTGTTCCCAAGAGGTCAAGTGTGATAAGCATCTTACAGTGATTTTTAGGCAGTACACATCCTGTAGCTTTCAGCACAATCAAGCAAGCACAACTCATGCTTTTTATCGATATGATTTGGCTGAATGTTTCTGGAGCAATGCTGTAAGAATGTGCCCACATCCTTGGGAACCTGGATTTTAATATAATTTGATTTCTGGGAAGGTATGACTGAGACTGATGTAAACTGCACCACTGCGCTTGCTGAGGGATTTCTGCAAAGTAGATTTTCTCATGCATTCTGACTTCACCCTGAATTATTCTTCAGGAAGGGGCCTCATTCAGAGGTGTTGAGAATCCTCAGTTCCTCTGAAAGTTACTGAACTATTAATTTTTTTGCTTGCTGCTCCAGGATACTAATGCTGCTCCAGGATACTAATGCTGCTCCAAAACATACCTCTCTCAGCTGACTGTGTTTTCTGCTTTAATTGGGGAGTTGGCCAAAGCACAGCATTCACATCAGTCCTATCTTGACATCAACAGTTACTTACGTTTCTTCTTTATTGCACTTTTACCAGCTGACCTATTCCAAGATGTCACAAGGGACTGACTGTATCAATTGCACAAGGTTATGCTACATCTGTGAACATAATGTAAAACTAGGTTGGGTAGAATGAGGGTTTCTCACAACGGTGGGTAAGGAAAGTAGCAGCTTTACAGGAATGGGTGTTAAACAGTGAATCAGAAACCTAGATATCTTCTGGTTTATTAATTACTGTTCCATGAATCAGTTATGTTACCGCAAACATATACCAAGCAAATATGGAGTTAAACTGATCAAGCAAGTCAAGAACGCTCTTTGCTTACCTCTCTAGAGGCACCCTGGAAGCTTAGGTGTAATGTTTGAAGTTGAAAAAAAAAAATCCTTAAAAGAACTTCAAATACTCTATTGCATAAACTTCAGTGAAAAGAATTCTAGGGTGAAGAAGATGACTGCGGGATTGGAGCATCTCTCTTATGAGGAAAGGGTGAAAGAGCTGGGACTGTTTAACCTGGAGATGAGAAGGCTGAGGGGAAACCTCAATGTATACAAGTATCTAAAGGGTGGGTGCAAGGAAGATGGAGACAGCCTCTTCTCAGTAGTTCCCAGTGTCAGAACCAGGGGCAGTGTGTACAAGTTGGAACATAGGAAGTTCATTTAAATATGAAGGAAAACTTCTTTACAGTGAGGGTGACAGCACTGGAACAGGCTGCCCAGGGAGGTTGTGGAGTCTCCATCTGTGCAGGTATCCAAAATCCACCTGGATACAATCCTGTGCAAAGTGCTCTAGGTCACCCTACTTCAGTGGAAGAGTTGGACTAAATCATCTCTAGAGGTCCCTACCAACTTTAGCAATTCTTTGATTCTGTGATTCTAAATGAGAGCACCCTGATGGGGTAGGGGGGAAAGCTCTCAGCTTCTGAGTTGACTTCATATCACAGAAGAAGCTGTCAAATTCTCCAGGTAGATGAATCCTGAGCCAGGATAAAATGACTGTGCCAAAATGTTTCCCTTAAACCATATGGTGGCATATGACAAACGAAAAACTTCAACAAATCCAAGTTAATTGATACCAGCTAGGATTTTGCCCCACAAATCACTTTTCCTTCTATTTTACCAACCACAAATCTCTCTTCCCATTTTGTGAAGGTGTATTTCAAGCAGTAATACTTTTATGCCCATGGATATTATGGGATAAACCAACATCTGCATCTTCGATGCCCATGGGTGCAGAAGAAAACTGTACAACACTTAGGACTGTACTGTGGCATTTAGTCTGCTACTACTCAACTACTGCTGTGAAAAGAGCTTTTGAGACACTAAAACAATAATGTTACTATTGTCACCAAACAATACTGCTCAAAGAATCAGTGCTATATATAAACTCGTAAGAATGTTTTCATCAGGTTAGGAAGCCAACTCTTTGTGAGGCTGAAAAGAGGTTTTAATAACTGAACAAGCATCCATTCTGTGCTGCATTCCCAAAGGGTTAGAAAAATGGCAGAAGGCTACAAAGTTTATAGCATCTCAGCATTTTTTCATATGCATAGCTAGAAAAAGGAAAATATATCTTTGTTTTATATGGATTTTCTTTAGCCTTCAGACTACTGAGCTATTCTTCAAATGCTTTTCACTAACAAAGACTTAACATTTACCAGAGGATTGGGCAAATTCCTCAGGCATTAGAAGCATGGTTGATTAAAAAAGCCTGCATTTAGTAATTAAAACAGTGCAACTAATCCACAACTTGAAATACTTTGGAAGCGTATCATAGGGTGAATAAAGCAGCTGTCAAGTGAAGAAGAGCTTTTCTCATAAAAGATCACTTCACAGTACAAGCATCTCCAGATCCCCTCCAGCTATAGTGCACTTTTGCATAGTTGGAGACTTTTAATATTTCTTAATAGCCAATATAAATCATAAAATTTCATAACAGCACAAGATTTCCTAGGGTTGGCTTACAGAGAGCAGCAATTTGCTGTATTATCCAGCTAATGCTTAGATGCAAGTGGTTTTGATTCAAACAATGTAATTAAGATGGGTTTTATATATTGCTGGTCATCCTTTTGTAAAAGCTTTGCCATTCCGTATACTAAGTGACTTAAAAATTTAGATTATGCAATTAGTCATGGCAGACACATCAGGAGGACTTTGGAACCCCCAGATTTATATGAAACAAGCCTTAAGGAACAAAACACTGTGGACTTAATAGTAGGAAGGTCTCCTTTCATTTTCTGTCATCTTGCAGATGGAAATGGTCTGCTTTCCTCACATCTGTACTGCTTTATCAGAAAATGCAAGTGTCTCAGAACATTTGTGGCAGCCTCAGCAAGAGCACTTGCTATTTTTCAAGTCTGAATGAAGTAAAGGTATTTTTCTCTTTAGAGTTTCAGTCAAGAAAGTACTTAAGAGAATGTTATTAACAACATTCCTCCTCCCCCAGATGTCTGTTACTTCAGCAGATAAATATGTTAATCTCTCTCAGTTATATCAGTGTCTATCAAATATGGAGGAAAAAAGGTCTTGTTTGCTGTAGAGGAAAGTACCAAGGATACATATTCTGTGTCAAGCATTTCAGAAACCATGACTGGGGCCAAAAGCACCAGGAAAGCCACTTTACCATCAACCATAGCTAACCCCCTTTATAGTCGTTCACTCACTTTTCTCCACAGGAAGCCAACTTGCTACACTGAAGGTATTGAGACTTGAAGAGCAGACATTACTGCCAACTGCAAGAAAAGGGGAATCACAAGTAAGGGGAGGTCCTGGGTGTAACACTGGTTGGCTGACACAGATTGCTCAGTAACACCATACAAAACTAACAGCTGGTATTACTTTGCCAGTATTTCTCTTGAAGTTGCATCAGCCTTTATAAACCCTCAGTCACAAGAGGAAAAGGAGAAGAGGGTCCTAAGGCCCACCTGGAACTCAGCCCAAGAACGAAAGAACACATAAGCTAGGTAGTTCATCTAGGCCTGGCTGAGAGGGGAACAAATTACTGTTGTGAATTGGAAAAGGTTACAATGCCTTTTGGGGGTATTTTACTTCCAGTTTCTTTAGACATTAAGACTAAAGAAAAAAAAAATATGGGAGATTTAATTTCTATTATCTCTGTACTATGGGTATTTATATGATATAATACAACTGAACAGGTAGTATCTGCTAGCACCTTCCTATTTAAACTAGTAGCACTGAAACTTATCCATGTAAACTACACAGCATCTTAACAAAGGGCACATTACTGCTTACCTTTACCTCCGACAAAAACATCTCTGCAGATATTCTCAAATCACACAATAATACAAATTCACATCATCAAATTGTATCACACTAAGATGATTACATCTGTATTGATTCAAGATGCTACTAAAATATTCTAGCATTCCTATAGCCTTCCAAAAGAGGTTAACAGTTTCTTTAAGAAATTTTCCCTGTACTCACAGTTGTCTTCTTGGCATTCAAGATTACAAAAACAGAAATATAAACTATATAGAGCCAATGAGATACGAAACATAGTGGTTCTTTCTAAAGGAATAATACAGATGAATCACCAGGCTCTTAATCGCTATTATATTTAACCTGGAGTATTAAGAGTAAAAAGAAAACCAAAACAACAAACAAACAAAACAAACAAAAACACAAAACAAAAAACCAACCAACCAAAAACCTAACAAAACCAAAAAATCCCCCAAACCAGCTTTCTCCTCAAGATTGCTTTTAGACAATTCAAAGCCATAACTCTGTTTCAGTATTACAAGAGAAACAAATTCCATTACAATGTCAGTGGAAAAGCAAGCATGGGAGGTCCCAGCCAGTATCAGACAGTGGAAAACCTTAATTGGTATTTATAACTGCAGCAGAAGATAGTTGTTGGTCTTGGAGGTTACAGAGTACAAAATGAACATTTCTTTCCTCAGCATATAGCAAATTGTGTGCATGCATGCCTCTGCATATATTATAGTGATCACATTAAATAAGAAATCCTTGTCTCGGGAAAAAATACTAAGAATACGTAGACACATCTGGGAGACTATCTTAAGATGTTGGTGGTTTTGAGTCATCTTAGCTTGTATATGTTCTCCCACAGCCACACAAACTGCATCATGATGTGCCTGCTTTCACTTCACTGTGGAGGCTACAGAGCTGAACACTGCCATATACACTTCCTTTTCCTCAAAAGGGTGGCGTGGGAGAAGGTTCTGTTGGCTTTAACCCAGGTAAGAACTGCTTACCTCCAGGCAAACAGCTGTCTGACTGGCCAGGGTCAGAGGTTGACTCTTTGCTCTTTGTGACTTGCTTCAGGACTTGGCTTTTACACAGTCCTTTTATTCTGTCCTTTGTCTTTTTGTGCTATTTGTTTCGAAAGCCGGGACTGAATCCTTATGTTTATGAAGTGACAACGAGCTTTGCTTTCAGCTTTGGTGGGAGCAGTATCCTGTGCAAGCACACTGTGAGCTCTATCTCCCTTTAACTTACAACATGTCAACACATTTTTGCAGCTCTATAGAAAGTTCTGTAATCTTTAAACAGATGCTTGTTGCAGATAAGCAGGGAAAGGCATACTCTGCTGAATCTAAATCAAAACAGTGCTATCTCTGTGAGCTATTAAAAACACTTTGGTATTCTTCACCAGCCAGCAGCAGTGTAAGAGATACTCTGCTGCTAGCGTGGAAAACTGTCAGCCATTTGTCTCCTAAAGCAAGTATTACCTTGTATAATAATGTTCACAGTATACAAGAAGGAGGAATGGAATTCTCCAAACATTTCCACTGTGTGCTCATTTTAATCCCAGGGGACCATCAAACAGAGAGAGGATTTTATATTTCACTCAGATTTCCACTTGCTTTGTTTTAAAATCAAAAGTGTCACTACCTCTGCACTCTGTGTTGAAATCTAGTGACAGCTTTCAATGCATCATTTGAATCAAGCTTCCAAATTTGTTCATAAGCTGTCCAGGTCACAAGGAGAATTAAAAACAAACACTGGTAATGTATTTCTGCATTGCTTTTGCAGGCAGCTATATTTGACTTGTATCCAGAAGCAAAGCAAGCAGGATCCACATGACTGGAAAGGGCATCAGTGAAGTCTGACATTGTTTAAGATTCTGGAAGCTCTGCTTTGAACTCTGCAGACCCCCTATTACTTTGGGATTTGTGTGAGAGATACAGCCCTAGCAACTCTCAAACAACACAAAGGTATTGGAAATTAAAAGCTCACCACTAAAACACATAAATTATTTATGCAATGGAAATAGTTGTGTTTTAAATACACAGAATAGATTCCTCATTCATATATACTCCTGGACACCACACAATAATAACCTGCAACTGTCATGATTATCAGTAATTTTGCTGTCATCCTAAAATTTGCCCCCCTATTTCCCCATAGTCCCCAAACCAGGTTTCAAAGCCAAGGCTAAGATATAATTTCCCCTAAGCCTGTAGTTATGTAGAAAAAGAGATTTTCTTATTTATTACAACATTCTTTTCCTTCCAGGAATTCAAAGACAGACAGTTTTTTCAGCATGTTTTGAGATGAAAATGAAAACCCACATTCCTTCCTCAGTTTTCACCATCTTACATCAAAAACATGACAAAAAAACCCTGATATACCATGATTCAATGGATAGATCAGTCAAAGCTAAAGGCACAGTAACAGAGTTAATTAGTAATTAGTTCCCAGCAACCCATCATGATATTCTAATTTTAGTTCATCAGCAACTCAGGGACAGAGAAGAGCCATCTAAAAATATAAGCACACACTCTGATCCCTTCCTGGATGTTTTGTGGAAGTATAAGTGAAATATTTTTTCCAAATTTGCTGACTTCCTCAACTATTTTAAAAATGCTTGATCGAAAAATACCATTTACTACAATGTAGATAAAAAAAGAAACCAGGGAGGTTGCTGTCATCCATGGGAGTGAGCCAAGTAAGTTTGTGGACGTCAACTGTGAATTTTCAAACTTTCAAGTGTTTAATGGTTTGTGAATTTAATCTTAACTCTAAACTTCCTGGGCCTTAAAAATTTGTATATAAATACTTATCTGCTAACTCCAGCATTCTTGTAAGAGTAATTTATTACTTGGCCTGTAATTTACCATTGCTCACACTGAAGCCAAACTGCTTTTACTTAAAAAGCAGGTTTCTTAAGGCTTTTACCTTTTCTGGTACCTTTTGCTTTAGTGCTTTTCTCTCCTTTTATGCACATGGGAGACTTTTACACAACGGTAACTATCAATACCTTTAATCTCAGCGATGTTACAGGCAGAGAAATGAGGTTCTTCCTCTTGCTTCCCCCAGGCAGGTCTGTAGGGTGACAGTTCCAATGTGCAGAGACCTCACACCAGCTGCTGCAGGTTTTCTGCGAACCAGTTAACAGAAGACTTCACTGTACAGAGCTGACAATAGAGAACTTTCACATGTGCTACAACAGACTTCAGAAAATGACTATCCAAACCTAGCTATGATTAGGCCAAATACTGCATGTAGTCTTGCAAATACTGGCAGAGTAGCAGAGCGTGTTTCACATGCTGGCTAGAGGTTCTGAGGTGAGACTGAAGGGCAGTAATTTGCCTTTTTTTCTCTCTCCATTTCCCAGGTGCTGCTGACCTAAATACAGAAGAAACTGGACACACAGTTGTGCTCTGCTGGAAATTGATAAATAAATGATATTTGTTTATTTATTTATTTATTTATTTATTTATTTATTTATTGTTAACTTTACAAATAGTCTGCATATCATGAACCAGCAAACAATTTGTTGATCACCTTAAGATAAATTTTGCTATTGTAGTTGCCATGATAACCCTATATGGAATCAGGGGAAACCCCATTCCTTTTAGAAGACACCTGAAAAATATTTTCTCATCTTTTCAAGCCTGCAAGGTAAATGATGAATGCTTGCATTCCCAAGTTATATACAGACACAGTCTGTACAGTCTTTTCTGTGGAATTGACTGTGAAACAGTAACCACAACATTCAACTTAAAAAAAAAAAAAAAGAAGAAATATTTCAAATGTATTCAGCCTCTTCATTCCATTACAGTGAAGCATTCTTGCATTGACTTATCATTTGTCTGCACGATTTTTCATTTCCTACAGTGGTATTTCCACTTGCGACGAAATAATATTGCCATTATTTTCTCACTGTAACCTCAAGATCCATTTTACATATCACCCACTAAAACAATTCTAGTCTTTATGTTCCCTCATTAATGGACATTTAGGTTCACCAAGTTCACACAATTCATTTTCTGCATCTCTGTAATGTTACCTACAAAGTAGTTTTTGTGAAGAACATATTTTTTGTGAATAATGGATTTATCAAAGAAAAAAAACAATAAGGCAACTGAAAGTATTCTACTAGTCACAAAGCTTAGCAAATATTTTTGATTAAAAACTTGCAGCAGTATCAAAAATATTTTAAAATTCCATTTAAAATATTCAGTTAAAATATTAGGGGGAAAAAAAAGTAGAAGGGATAAAAAGAGATTAAGAAATATTAAAAACATTTAAAGACTTGAAGACCTTGAAGGACAGGAAATACTAATACAAGAATGCATCCTGAGGAAAAGTCCATAAAAGGAAGCTGTAGTCAGAGTGTTACTTAAATACAATTGTTAACTATAAATTAAATACCATTGTTAAATATAAGAAATTGTTTCAATAAATTGCTCTTTTTTAAGGTAAAATTTTATACCTGACAACTCACAGCTGTTGATAAATGTATAGTGCAATTAGTTTTGCTGGATTACCAGAGGTATTTAGTTATTAACCTTCTAAAGATGGTTTCTAATTTTTTAGTCTTAGTTTGGGAAAACAGAAATTACTAAGCATCACTGTAGCTTAAAGACCTACAGGATTTTCATGTTTTATTAAACGATTCATAAGAGATAACACAGATTTGGAAATTCAGAGAAGAGAATTAGAAATATAAGGTTAATAATTGTTAAATTTAGTGCTATCAGGAAGAAATAAAAAATTAATTTTCATAAAGCTACATATTGCCTTTCAATTTTGAGATCTCATTCATCTTGTAATCTTCCCAGTCTTGGAAAAAAAATAAAAATAGTATAATAGCAGGAATAGAAATGGAACCTTTTGAACAGCAGGGTGGTTAAGAGCCAGCCATACTTTTTCACTATATTCAGTTGCAAGCAGAGTATCTTAAATGAAGATTAGCCTTTAGCAGCCAATACACCAGCAGTTCCTGGGATTCTCAGGGTTTGAGAGACTGATAATACATTTGGATGTGTACTAACTTATAAAGGCCACTGAGAGTTTCACATCTGCAATAAGAAATGTCTTTTAAAAATGACTCGTCCTTATGAAACATGTATTACAATGAAAAGAATGAAATGAAAAAGGTATCTTTCAGGGGCAGAAATCTATTGGGAGATAGCTATATATATATATTACATCTCTCAGCAGGCAGCCACATCATTAAGTCTGCAGAAAGGTCTTTGCTGCTGGAAAGAAATTGGTACATTTTGGCTCATTTCTTAGTATGAGTGAAAGTAGCCTAAGGTTTCCCACAGCATTCTCCTGGAGTAGATGGCTGCTCGTGGCTTGGATGCACATACATTTTGCTGGATGAAAAAACTGGTTGGATGGCTGAGTCCAAAGGGCTGTGTTCAATGGAGTTAAATCCAGTTGGGGCCAGTCACAAGTGGTGCTCCCCAGGGCTCAGTGCTGGGGCTGCTCCGGTTTAACATCTTTATTGGCGACTTGGAGGAGGTGATAGAGTGCACCCTCAGTGAGTTTGCAGATGACACTAAGCTGGGTGGGAGTGTCAATCTGCTTGAGGGCAGGAAGCCTCTGCAGAGGGATCTGGACAGGCTTGGTTGATGGGCCAAGGCCAATTGCATGAGTTTCATTAAGACCAAATGTCAGATCCTGCACTTGGGCCACAACAACAGACTTGGGGAGGAGTGGAAGGACATGGAGGTGCTGGAGAGGGTGCAGAGAAGGGCAATTAGGCTGATTAGGGGTCTGGAAAACAGGCCTTATGAGGAGAGGCTGGGGGAGCTGAGCCTGTTCGGCCTGAAGAAGAGGAGGCTGAGGGGAGAACTCGTTGCTTTCTACAACTACCTGAAAAGAGGTTGGAGTGAGGTGAGAGGGTAGATGTTTGGACTTGATGATCTTGAAGGTCTTTTCCAACCTTAATGATTCTATGATTTGCCTGTGCCTTGTTTCCCTCCCAGATATCAAGTCCTCTTGCGATAGCACTTTCTCAAGTGTCAGAATGAAAGTGCTGTGGATTGTTTTAGACAACGGCTGGTCTCAATATTGCAACAGAACTGCGCAAGGCAGCCTAAAGAAGCAGTGGAATGGGCTAAAACTTGCTCCACTGATGCTCAACAACAGAAAGGATAAAACACTATCTAGAAATACAGGGAAAACAGCTAAATACACAAAATTACCTCACTACCTGTCAACAGTTGCCCAAGCTGTTATTCTGCCAATATACCAAGGCAGTTATACCAAGAGGCTGCAGATGCCTCTGGAAGGTGCTGAGAAAGGCAAAACAGAGCTGCTCTTTGCAGCAGCTTTACACAGGATAAGTGAAACTTAATATCAAAATTCAAACCAACTTTCTCATGGTGCCATTATCTCCAGAATGCTTTGAAGAAGCAGCTTGGTAGAATGCAGGAAGCAAGAACCTTGAGCAAGAAACAAGTTTGGCCGTCAACAGGCTCAACTCCAGTCCTCTACCCTTTTCCCCAACAGTGGCAGAAAATAGCAGCAGGAATAACTATTGCTAAGGAATCTGAATTATTTCAAGCTCATTCAGTTTCACTTCCTCGGGCCCAGCAAGTTAACAAACATCAGCAGCGACATTTAAAAAGAGATGGCAGATCCAGCAAGAGTGTCAGATTACACAGAAGCCGTTAATGTTCAGTCACAGAAAGTTTCCATCCTTCACACCACATTAAATCAATGAGATAAAAAAACCCCATAAATTCATTTTCCTTATTTTAAACAAACAAATGAATCCTCACTGACCCATAAAAAGCGAAGTGTAAGAGGCAAAGGTCTGGTTCAAGCACTACTACTACGCAATTAAAAATGAATATGTAAATCTCCCATAAAGGACCACAGAAAACCTGCTATCTCAGCTTTGCAATGTGCCTGGCTATATGAACACTAACTGCCTAGCAATCATTTTCACATGCTGCTAATTAGTTTCAATTTGTATTAAAAGCAAAGCATGCCCTTTTTCAAGCAGCTGACTTTAGAAGCATATTTCAGGAGGAAGGATTGATGCTCTCCTGTATCTGAAATGTGCAGATAGTGTGCTTTCTGTAGGTGCTTCACATAAGAATCAATAGGTGACAAATAAAAAATGTTGCAAATCCTAAGGTCTGACCATTTGAGTCAAGCAGAAAGTTCTGTTTTCATAGTCTACTCATGAAAGTTCTGAACTGCAACTTGCTTATGTGGTAACTCAAAATCAGTTCTTCTGAATGACTGGTTCTGTGTAATATCAAAGCAGATGTTCCAACAGTCTCAGGAATAAATAAAGCAGCACTTTCACTTCTGTGAAAGTTTGAGTGCTTTGTGCCTGTTGCCAGAACTCCATGCTACCTAGATAAGCTTGGTTGATATGACTCTTCCTGATTTCTCTCCATGTCATGTAGAGTAGCATTATTTTCACAGAAAAAAAAAAAAAAAAAAGAGGAAAGCTTAGGTATTTTTTTAACTATCCTTTTTACTTTTGACAACTGTTACAAGATTTTCCTCTATTAAAATCCAGAATCTCTGCCTCCAGCCATGAAGTCCTACTTTGAGAAATTTTGTTTCCTGTAACTTCACTACATGTTGTGCACAGTGACTTGAGGACACTTTCTGTGTAAATACAGGAATGGTAACTCACATGAGGATTTTATGCTCTTGTTTCCAGACAAGATTCTAACCCAGTCCCATGCAGATAAGCATATCAATTGAGGAAAAATGCAGTTCAAACCTATAGGTTCTCCCAAGATTGCAGAAAACCTCACATGGTTGTCCCATCTGACTTTGAATTTGGTTTATAGGCTGTCACCAAATCAGTGGTCAAAAGCTGACACAAAATGTCTTCTGCAAGCTTTGATTCCTTATTCATTGAAATGTCTTCTTCATTTACATTCTATTGAACCAAACAACCCAGGATTTCCTCTCCCTTTGTTGAATAGCTTCCTGTCCCTGCAGCTGCCTTCTGTGACGTCAAAACATGAGTTAAGTGCTGCCTGAGGATTATGTTGCCCAAATCCACAAAAGACACATCTGATTTTAGTTTCTAATCCTTTTAGCATCTCTGAATATCTGAGTTTAAACAGCAAAAGCTCCTCCAATGAAGCAACTTCTCCCTTTCCCCAGACAACCTCTTGACAAGTAAAGATTCAGTATGATTTGCCTGGAATCTTACACATATAATACAGTAAAAGTTTCCTGTTATCTTTCTTCCTTTACTGTAGCAGAAAAAGTCTTTTACTGCATCTAAGTCTTATACAAGCAGATTTCACTATATGTGTAATTACATATCATTCTTGCCCTCCCATCTGAGCTAAATCAATTTTTCTTGTGGCAGAGTCTGTTATTCTGACTCTGTATTTGAATAAAGCATCAGTTGTATTGAATGTGCTGGAACTGGCAGACGGTTGGTCAGTCATTCAGTTTGATATTAATTGCTTCTTTGAGATCCCTTCCAGAGAACTGAGGACAAAATGCATAGTGTCTTATTACATTAAGGAAAAAAAGTAAAAATAAATCACATCTGAAATTCTTTGATGGAAGATTCATCTGCCTGGCAGATAATGCACTTTCTCCTTAAGAGTTAAAAAATGACTAAAAAATTCCATTATTTAAAGATTATCTCTTTTTCTTCCAGTGAGTAAAAAAAAAACCCCAGACATAATTTGGAAGAAAAAATAGATTTTATGACTGTTTGAACTATACTTGTAACTGATGAACAGAGATTGTTTTTTTCTGGGGTTTTGTTTGTTTGTTTGTTCGTTTAGGAATAAGATAATGTATTAGTATTATTATTATTTTTATTGAAATTCCTCACCACTCATTAATGAACAAGTTCAGCTGTGTTCATGTGTGCTTATAATGGCTCATGTTGAAGGCCGTAGTAGCAGGCAGTGGCAGGGTCAGGTAAAATCAAGAATTTTTAGCACTTCTTTTCAATGACAGAACATCTAGAAGATGAACATCTGGGACGGGAGCTTCAGGTCTGCTCTTTATGTATTATGGTAGGCTCACTGCTAGAGCCAAATGATTTTCTTCAGGTGTAGAAAATACTCCCAGGAACTATCCAACATACTTGCAATTATATTCATACTTCACATCAAAAGCAATTTTTGCCTCGCTATATTAAATGTGTCTACTATCTGAAAATCATGATGTATGATTTAATCTCAAATTCCTTACTTCATAGATATGTAAAATGTATGTCGCATCATTTATTCATTGGCCATTAGAAATACATAAAATAGCTGTAAGCTTTTTAAAAGTGTGGCACCCTTTCTTCTGATAGTTACGTATTGCTGTTCCCATCATAGCAATTACAGCAGGTGCCAAATGGCACCTATTTCTTTTTGAGAAATGATATCTTATGCAGTATTTAAGTAAGTAGTGTGTCTGCTCACCCTAAATATTTTTTAAGAGGAGTTAACCAGTTAAAACTGAAGGCTGCCTGCCTCTGCCATTGTAACATTGTACTAGATAGGCAAGCTACATGCCATGCTTCAGAGGTTAAGTCTCACATCAATGGACACAACCTTCTTATGCCATTCCTGTGTTCTCCCTTCTGCACTTTTCCTTGAGACCTCTCCAGAGGAATATTTTCTTTTTCCATAAGCACAGTGAGCACTCCAGTTTTCTCCTCTCTTATTTTTGAAGTCACAGTAGATAATATCTACACCTCATGCTCAGACACTGTAAATCATTAATGTTTTAAGATTTGCAGCCTATTTAAAACAAATTGGAGGAACAACAGTAGTGTACCTGGTGTTTCTAATTTGAGTAAAATCCTCTGCTGAGTCTTGAGACTAGATCCTGAGCTAGCAAGAATCACATTAATGCTGTATATTCTAAACAGACAATGTAAATTTGCAGCAGCCAACTCTTTGACTTTGGAAAATCACAAGGCCTCTTAGCCCCTCATATGCTTCATCTAGAAAGATGAATAAACTTGGAAAAAAAAAATAAATAAAATAAAATATATATATATATATTGCCTCCAAGCTGAGCTTTCTTAGGTAAACAATAAAAATGTCTTAGTCGTATATTGCTGCATTTTGCTCTACAACTGCAAAAATACACGTTAAAAAGATATTATTGACATTGGCTAAGGTTCTTAACTTAATATTTTACTACAGGAAAAAATTTACTACAGTAAAATATTAAGTCCACATGCAAGAAACACTGGAACAGCACTGACAGCAACTTGGATACTGTGGGCTCGCTGTTTGTCAGCTCACATGGCTGTACAAGAGATGGGCCAGTTGGGTTCAGAGCAGAGCAGGCCCCTTGGACCCTATGTGAATGCTGTGACCTTGACCTACTTCTGCCCTGCTGGATATCATCATCACGGGCCTGTTTTTCTCTTATATGCTCACCTCCAAATTAATTCTGCCTAGTTGTTTCATCAGAAGAAAGTAGCTGACATAAAAAAAAATCAATTATTCAAAGCACCAAAACAAAGACAGGAATATCAGCCACCCTTGCAGAAGGCTTTTAAAGGTTTGCTGGGCTCAGCAACCATTGTTATGCCTGCAGACAGAGTGTACAAGCTGAAAAACTTGTGGTGTTGACATCTTCAGATAAATCCTGTCATTGTCACATGCTCTTGCATCGAGTCTCTTTGGGAAAGGTAGTTCTGATACGCTATGTATAGTAGCTCTCACTGCAAAAGGTGTCATACTTTTCCCATTCAGATCTACAGATAACAGAGCCATTCTTGTTATGCTTCTCTGCTGATACTTAAGTTTGCTCACACTGACTCCAATAAAGAGCCAATTGCCAAAAGCAAAGGGGCTTTAAGAATGGAAATCTTTATTACAAAGATGTTCCCTAGTTACAACTGATGTGTAACACACCAGAGTGATGCTAAAGAGTGCTGCTCTGGCATTAAGCAGCCATAGAACACATTTAGAGGAGGAAAAACAAGATGATGAAAAGGTTTAGGTAATGAGGTAAGTTTCTCGGGGGTGGCTACTTCAGGCTTAGTGCTGGGCTGATGCAGCTCTGCTGCTTCGATTTCTGAAGCTGGTGTCTTCTTGGAGCCGAGTTGTATGAAATGTAGAGATCAAGTGATTCAGAGTAGCCAGGTATTTCTAACACAGCTCTTCACCCCATGGTATACAAGCCCAGAGAGCTGCACTGAAGCTGATGGACATTCAAGTGGGAAGAGCAGGACACAAACACAAAATTCTGCCTGAAGCTATTAAAAAAGGAAAAAAAACCCCACCCTATAACATAAGCTAACCTGTTAATCATGCAGGTAAAATGGTGAATGCAAAACTATGGAGTTAAGAGGAAGTTTCTTCACAAGCTTACCCATCCTATCCTTTCAGCAAAATCAAGCCAACAAATGAACAAAAATTATTGTCATAGAGAAGATCTGAGAGAAATACTCCTGAAACAGAAGAAAGCACATTCAGCCACAGCAGCAAAAGATGAAGTTGACACACTCAGCAAAATTTCTGCACTTATGAATAAAGACAACAACTGAGTGAGAACAGAGCCAAAACTCAGAGTAAAATCTACATAGCAATATTCACACCTCTAACGAAGCCAGGGAATTTCTGGCTCTGCATCTTTTGTGCTTTAAATATGACATTTTTGGCATTTTGCCTCTTAGTGTGTGTTTTAGTAGTGAAAAGAAATCCTATCTTTAAAGAATGTTTCATTTTGCTTTTTTGAATGAAACACCCTGTTAACAAACTCCAAGCTTAGTCAGGGTCACATCAGTATTGGAGAGTTGGGCCCAAAGATAAGCAAAAATAAAATTAGACCAGAGTGAATTTTAGCTCTTTGAACAGTGTTCTGCCATGCACACAGGTTATCCTTCTCATTATACAGGTCTCCAATTCACTTTTGGGCATACTGGCATTCCTATATATTTGCTTCTAGAGGTATTTTGGAGCTAAGCCATAACTGAAGTCTAAGTCACTTCTTACCAGCCCCATAAATTTATTAGATAGGAAAATGCTAGAATAACATGAAAAATTACTGCATTAATTCCTG
>NW_009952263.1:2884634-2893820 GCF_000747805.2 Chaetura pelagica
GCTGCCTTACAAAATGTTGGCAGCCTAATTTTATTTTGTTTAGACCATCTTACAACAAGTTTGTTGGAAACATCATGTTTGGACAGATTTATTGTTAATTTTTTTTCTAGGACAACACTTGCAACAATTTCAGCTTTTAATAAAATATAGGTAGAAAAAAGTTGCACACAAATGTTTGTAAATGGTTAAAAGTGGAGTTGCTCTGGGGCCTGTCCTGGGTCTGGAGAAGGAGACAGACTTACTGTCATGAAGTTTGCAGTGACCTGAAATGGAGGGGGATCAGTGGACAGCTGATGCACTCAAGGGCAGGGCTACCATTCAAAAGGAGAAAATGAGCTGACGAGAAACTCATTAAAGTCAGCCAGGACAAATGCCCTGACTTGTGTCTGGGACATACTAGCAGCCAACAGGAAACAGGCTGGGATTACCTGGCTTGAGAGCAGCTCTGCAGAGAAGGGCATGGGGTCCTGGAGGAGCTGGGTGACTCCCAGCCAGCGATGAAGTCTAACAGCACCCAGTGTCAGCAGGAGCACAGACAGGAGACAGAGGGAAGCAGTTATGCCTTTTTGCTCAGCATTTGCTTGACCGGGGACACTGGATTCAGTTCTGTGCCCCCTGGTACATGACGGGTGTCAATAAAGAGCAGAGCTCAGCAGAGAGGTCCAAGGCAGCCAAGGATGGGGCACTTGACCTGTGACGAGAGGCTGAGGGAGCAGGGCTGGTTCAAACTGGAGAAGGGATGGCTTCAGGGCAACTGCTGTCCCCAGCACCTACAGAGGTCACTTAGAACAGAGGATCAAGCTCTTCACTGACGTGAATAGAGGCAGAATGAGAGACAATGTTCATAAATTGGAACGAAGTGATTTTTCTTGGGTATAATGAAAGTAATTCGGCAGTAAAGCAGGGACAGACGTGTTTGGACAAAGCCTGGAACAGCCTGGGTTTGTCAGTATGGGCCTCTTTTTCGTTTCAGTGTGTTCTCTTCCTCTAACACTACTGCTTGTCCTACTACCTCGGCTGCTCCAGCTGCACATTCCTTTGGAGGGGATGTAGCTCATGAAATATGCTAGTTGAAAACAGAATTTGTAAGTAGCAAAAGGAAAAGAAGCAAGTTTGGAGAGGAGGCATAAAAATTATGCTACAGTGCTGAGGCAGCAGAAAATAACCCCTGTATGCTTATACAGCTAACAACTGAAATGATTTGCACTGTGATTAGGTTAATGGACATCAACTTTGATGTATGTTGGGCATTTCATCTTTTAAAATGAATTTTCATGAGCGAATGTGTTTGCTCACTCTGTATTCATCAGTGCCGATGATTTTTCTCATTTCCTTCAAAGAGCTTTATTCTTCATAGACAATCCTCCCATTGACAAGTGAAGAGGAATCTGACCCCCATCCTTTAGCTTGGTACTGATATCTAAATCACTGATATGGAGTAGCCTCTGCTTTAATTTCTGCTTTAGGAATATATTTTCTGCTTTAGGAATTTTAGGAATTTAGGAATATATTTTCTGCTTTAGTAAGATGTCATGACGTTAGAAATACACATGCCTCCCTACCCTGGCACATCACAAGAGACTTTTACCCAGATAACTTTTGCATCCTCTAAGAAGGTTAGGTTTGAGTGTTGAAGGAGAAAGAGGCACTGAAAGCAATTGGAAACTCATGAATGGTCAGAGTGGTCTGAATGGAAAGGTAGAGATCTTTCTGTGGCAATGAAGAAGTTTACACATTATCAGTTTAAAATATTTTTCATGTTATCAATTTAAAATAATATTTCTTCTGCAGTCCACATGTGGAAAATGCAAGTATATATGCTTGATATTTTTAAAAATATTGATGTGCCATACTATTTCATAACAATACATTTCATCGACTGATTTTACAGATGCTTTCCCTGTGGAACTTAAAGCCTGAATAGCTTAACATCCTCTGCTAACTTGTGAGGACTTCCTCTCTCCTCAAGCTGAGGACAGCTTTGGGATTTCCCCACCTTTTGGTATAGTGGGTGCAGATTCCTGGGCTGCAAGCCGGGTGTGTGTTACCCATAGCAAAAGTCCTGGCCACAGATCTGTCATGGTGGCACACACTGCTAAAGAGAATTTCCTATTTGAGTCAGTCAGAACTCTCCCCGGGGCTTTTCCTGCGGTACAGCTCCTTGGCAAGCTCAGACCTCAGAGTCACAGCTGGGGCCCTTTCAGATGCTATTCTTATCACTGGGGTAGGGTAGGAGATATGGCAGCAATATGCAAATGGAAAATCCTTGTCGTAGCTACCAATACTTTCCAGACTAAAACTCGAACCACTAACATTCAAAACATAAAGGACAGATTTCAGTCTCTGAGTAGCTCAGTTAACTTGTAGGAAATTTTATTGACCTACCCAGAGAGAATTTTTTTCCCCTAATCCTAAATGCAGTTAACACACACAGCCACAGATAAGCTGTGTAGAGGTCATTGATTTTGTAGCTTATTTTGCTTGTGGACTAGCTTTACCTACTGGACTTAATGAGTGTTGATTCAATTTTACGGACTGTTATTTCTTCAGTGGCCCCAAATCATCCTGATTCCAGGTGGCAAAATTGAGCTGTATCTTAATTTTCCACCTGCTTTTCTTTTTTGTTAGGATCATGTGCTTTATTGTGGTTTTGTCAAAAAAACGAAATACAATTTGATAGTAATGATTTAAGTAACAAAGAGCTTGTGGGCTTGGATGTAGCAACCACAACAGTCTGTAAAAGCAGAGTTTTGTGGGAAGTGATTTAGTATATTCAGTGAGGCTGAGCATTCTAATTTTCATACTTATTTAGACTAACTTGGAAAATTCAAGCCTTACTTTCCTAATAGGAGTTTCATTTTTTGGTCCAAAACGTACATAATAAGTGGTCTAGGCTGTTGGCTGCTGTTAGCTACCAGTGTGTGCACTCTCCAGACTCTCAGATAGCAAAATATTCTTTCTCAGTTAGGTTGAAATTAAACATTCTGAAACACTTGCAGTTTTGCTGGTGCTGATAGTAAAGCAGAGAATAGGTAAAGCTGAGAATAAAGATCTGAGAGTTCTTCCTCAGACAACTCTGCAATGAAGAATACAAAGTCTCTCTAGTTCCTCCTCTCACAGAAACAGACCTTTAGAAAATAAGATGTGGATACTCAGTTAGAAATTTTGGAAGACTAAGGAAGAGGTGGGAATGTGGTGTGGAAGTTAGGCTTTTAAACAGCCTTATAGCATGGTATGCTTTAAGTAAACAGACAGTGCTGAAAGAAATCCAGAAACCCTTTTGTGGTATAAAATTCCCTTTGTAATGTGGCTAGAATGCTTATGCTAAGAGCAAATCAATAAAAGACAAACTCCAGCATGGAACCTCTGAAATGAGCCCTGCCTCAGCCTAATAAAAGCAATGTTGATACCTGAGAAACTATAAAGTCTTTTCTTCTTTGAGAGTTTCCAATTCTCTACTTCTTGCTGCAAACAAGGTAGAACAAGATGACTGTACAGAATGCTGCTTGCAAATTGAAGAACCCACCAAACCTTTGCTCTTTTTTGTGCCTGAAAACTTTCCCAGAGATACAAGTTTTATGCACACACTTGATTCTGCATCTGTGCCATGCTACAACACTGCTAATGACATTAGTGAGACATTATTTTGCAAAAGCTTAAGAGAGAAGTTGTGGCCAAGTAATTAAGAAAAACGTTTTTCTCTTGTGCAGAAAACAGCATAACAAAGCTGTGCATTCCTGAGGTTATGTTATGGTGCATTTGACTCTGCCTGTGGCAAGGTCATAGAACCTGTGGGGTTTTTACTATCTTGGTACAGCAACACCTTGTTAGTCACCTTGCTAAATAGTAAAGTTGGACTGTTAGATACTCTGGTGACCAGCATAGAATCATAGAATGGCTAAAGTTGGAAGGGACCTTAAAGATCATCAGGTTCCAAACTCCCTGCTATGAGCAGGGACACCTCACACTACAACAGGCTGCACAAAGCCTCATCCAACCAGGCCTTGAATACTTCCAGGGAGGGGATATGTACAACCTTCCTGGGCAATCTATTCCAGTGCCTTACTACGCCTGTGGTGAAGAATTTCTTCCTAATATCTAACCTTAATCTCCCCACTTTTATTTTAAAACCATTATCCCTTGTCCTATCGCCACACTCTCTGGTGAAAGTCCCTCCCATCTTTCCTGTAGGCCCCCTTTAGTTATTGTTAGACTACTATAAGTTCTCCCTGAAGATTTCACTTCTCCAGGTTCAATATCCCTAACTCTCTCAGCCTCCTACATAGAACCACCTTATCCACAACCATGTTCTAATATCTGTGCCCAAGCACTGGTAGAAATAACAAAGCATTTCATATGGGTAACTGCAAGAAAGTCCTGGTCTGTAAGTACCATTCAAAGTAAGTAATGGTCAGAGGTCTGACACTTTAGAAAAAGCATCTGCTTTAGTAAACTCTTCCATTTGCTGGAATTAAGTTGCATCACTCTTGCCTCTGTTTGAGTCAAAGAAATATATACTATTTCCTCACTAGCTGTTAAATATTTGCAATAAATTACCATTTTGTTGAAAGACAATAAATAACAATTTTAAATATTTCTTCAAATAAACCCCCCAAAATTCTGGCCTTTACTTCTTTTTCTGAAACACTCTGCATTCCACAAACCTAACATCTATTATTCATTTCATTTCTGATACAAATTACATCTTCCTTTTCTGTGAGCCATCCATCTTCTCTTTCTGTGGGTTGGCATAGGGACTAACCATATAAATAGACCTATCCTGAGGTAGGTCCCTAGCTAACAAAAAAGTAATTTATGAGGTCTATTTGTTTCCTTCTTCTTGGGTTTGCTAAGGAACAAGGTAAGTTATGAAAACAACTGGATGAAATAGATTTGAGTTTTCCTTTGAATACAAATGAAAGCTATTTTTTGCACAGTATTTGTTCTTAAGTTCTCCTAAAAAGCTGAGTTATCTGCTTCAGGACAAAATTCTGATGAGGAGGATTAAATACTTTTCAGTGAATCCTCCATACTTAGTGGGAGCTGTGTTCATTACAGATGGGGTGTTTGACTGCACAATCATTGCCACTGACATCAGTGAGACTACTTAAAGATTCATGGGCTGAGGACTGACTGAAGAATCAGACTGGATCTGCTCTTGTAAGACCTCACCTGGAGTACTGTGTCCAGTTCTGGAGTGCCCAACCTAAGAAGGATATTGAGCTGCTGGAGCGAGGGAGGGACTGATTACAAAGGCATGTAGTGATTGGACAGGGAGTAATGGCCTTAAAGTGGAAGAAGGTAGGTTTAGATTAGACATCAGGAAGAAATTCTTTAGTGTGAGGGTGGTAAGACATTGGAACAGGTTGCCCAGGGAAGCTGTGGATGCCCCCCTTCCTGGAGGTGTTCAATGCCAGGTTGGATGAGACTTTGATCAATGTGATTTGGTGGGAGGTGTCCCTGCCCATGGCAGGGCGGTTGGAACTAGATGGTCTTTAAGGTCCCTTCTAACTCAGACTATTCTGTGATTCTCATGCTCTGGTAAGATTCTTGTTAACAGGAGCAGTAAGATGTTTCTGGTTGACCTGAGAAGGTACAAGGATGGAGCCCTAAATTGACAGCTTGGTTAATATTAACATCACAGTGATGCTCCAGCCTGTTTTATTAAAATAGACCCTGAAACCACAGCTGTAGATGTGCCGCTCCTCACTTCATCTATGTCCCAGTACAAGGATCCTGAATATTCAGGAGCAGAAGAAATAGAAGCTAAAGGCCACCAGATCTTTTGCTCATTTATGCCACTGCAGCTCCACTGAAGGGCAACAGATTCACACCAGCTGAAGATGTCCAGATGAAGCATTTCTTGCCACCTGGAGGGAAGGACAGAGCCTATACATCACAGAGCAACCTCAGAATCTTGTTGTTTTGTACTCAAGGAATGTGTAGGTACTAAGGGGAAAGGAGGAATGAAGGGAAGAAGAGAAACTGGATCACGATGATTGTGCTAAAGGAAGAAAGAGGTGCGAAAAATTGAGTCATAATGAAATAACAAATGAGGCAGCTGGGTGGGGGAAGCCCATCGTGTTTGGTGCCTCAGTTAATTAAAAGGTGAAAAATATGCCAAAAAAGGATGCAAAAAGCAGCACCAATGAGGTAACTAAGACCACTTTGTGCATTTCCTATCAAAATTAAAATGCAAAAACAGAACTGCAACAAGCTGTTATAGAGCACATGGTTGTTGGTTATAAATTCTGTTTTATGCCTACTGGAAATTACCAAAGTACTTTTTCACACAGAAGCAACTTGGAAAGTCTGTGACTCTGAATACTTTCCTTGTTTTGAAAGGACTCTGAAAGCTGTTAGCTGAAGGGGACATGCAAGTTTCCTATTGCTCCAAGCCTCACTCACTGAGCTGTAGGACTGTGAGCTATTTCCTCACGGAGGTGAGCCTCACTCCTGTGGAGAGATCCTGAGAATTTAATTGCAGGCCCACTCTTTGTTAGGATCTACGGTAATATCCTCTGTTGGGGTTGCTCAGGATTACTGTGTGTCCTGCTTCCCCAGCTGTCTTTCCTATCTACAAGCAGCCGTGCTGCTTGGGAACCCTCTGAAAATGCATTTGCGTGAGCGCGCACTTGTGTGTGTCCGTGTGTTCGCCAATACGCTTGGCACAGACAGAATGCATCTGGCTCAAAGAAACTACAGGATATCTACTCTGACAGCATTCCAGTGTTAGTAATGACATTCAACTGCAGCAGACATGTCCATGGAACAATCATGCATTTGTCTGGTCTTTTGAATCAGAGATGCTAACTTGAATTGGAAAGGGCAAGGCCCTTTCAGAGCGCTTGTGAAGCAGTTGGGAGTAGGAGATCTAGAAGACCAAGTTCTTTTTCCCCTCTTATTCTTTGGAGCCTAAATATGCAAGAACAGAGCACAGCCTGAGGGAGGCTTTGCTCATGCTTAAGCCTCTGACCTCAAAATGGAGAGCTTGGAGTCAGCTAAGTCTCCCTGACAATAGAGAGGAGAGAAAAATGGAATTCCCACACCACATTAGCAATTTTTTATTATTAAAATTTCATTCTCAAATGGGATATATCAAAAAACAGTGATGAAGAAGTGATCTTTTGTCCACCGCAAAAAACATATCTACATATATATATGGATATATGTATATATATACATATCTACATATATATAAGGAAAGATCAGAGAGACCAAGCCTACTTGCCCTTGGGAGCATAGCAGGCAGCCCTTGGGTGTGTCAGGGCAGGAAAAGCACTTATCCTGTGGCATTTTAGCGTACTCTTTGAGCCAGAAAGTGCAATCATGACCTGCAGCAGATAGATAAAAGAGCTCTAAAGAGGACTAAATAGGTGGGTTTTTTTAGAAATCAGTTGTTCAAACAACTGCTTATAACCTGTGTATTTTGAGAAGTTAGCACAGTTTTCTCTACTCAGTTCTTTCATGCCAGTGACAGTACCAACATTTCATCACAGCTCTCTTAAGTCCCTACACCTACTATGTGTTGTGGGGAAAAAAAGGAATGCTTGGAAACTTTAATAATCCATGATCAAAACACACGCCCTCTCCACATCCTCTCATACAGCTTCACTATGTGGTAAAATGAAGAGTTAAAGCGAAAGGAAATGGAGTATGACATCTAACCTGAGGCCAAGTCCTTAATTTGTTTTTTTTTGCTGAGACTGAACTCAAGGAAGTCAACTGGATCCTTGCCTGAGTAAGTACTGAGCAGATATTAAGGAAGAGCTTGAAGACTGGGGCTTTGATGATTAGGTCAATGCCTTCCATGTAATCCCAAGTGCTCAAAGGAGCACAGAGAAAAAGGGAAAACTGTACACTTAGCATTTCCCATTGCCAACTCAGGCAGCAGGACTTGAGTACTTCTTATAGAATCAGGATTCTACAACAGAGCTGATAAAGCCTCAGTAAAATGGGAACAAGATTGGGGATGGCAGTTGCAGCCAAGTGACTGAGAATGTTAAACTAAAAACATTTACAGTTTTGACAGAATCCCCTCTCTGGGAGTGCTCTGTGAAGCACAAGATTATATGAATACATCTCCACAATGCTGAGCACACTGTAGGGTTCCAAATGAGACTGGAGGTATCTTCTGCAAAGCAGTTTCTCAAGGATGTAGTCCAAATGCCTATACCAACTACTCCAGTGAATTTTTTGTCTGATTCAGTGACTAGGCTTGCAAAGCCTTCATTGAAACAGTTGCACACCACACAGACTATATGATTACAATAAAACAAATTACTGTTTTCAGCTACAGGTATGGAACCTGTACAAAGCAGGTGGGTTCATCTAATATCATGTCAAAAGTTTCCCAAAGAAGTAATCAAAAAGAGAACAATAGTGCTCAAAAAAGCAACCAACAAGTGACCCTGCTCAAACTCCACATAACTGAGGACAGTTTTTTTTCTTGGATCCAAATGTTATGGACACATTTTGTACTGAGTCATCACCAAGAAAGTCTTATTGACTGCAATGGAATTGTACCAATCCCTATCAACCTTAACTGTCCAACAACCTTCCCTGGACTCCTGAGTCCTTCCATCCCAGTCCACTTCTTCCCACCTCACATAATTCAATGGCAGGAGTACAAATGCAACACTGCAGAGCTGACCAGTTTAATGTATTCATAGCCATAGGAGCCAGAAGGAGTCAGTAAACCGGGAATCAACTGATTAGACTGCACAAAAAACCAGATTTCATTCCATTGTTTTGCTGCCTGCAGCAGTAGTTGGGAAAGGAAAGCTAATAGTAATCCCCTTCTGTGTTTCTCTCAGGGTAAATAAGTGGTTTTAGTGGAATACCTGAGGATGTAGGTTTCATATTTTAAAGCTTCCTTATTGCTGTATAAAATATGAATGTGAATTAAGCTGTAAGAGGTAACAGATATGTAACCAGGAGTGCTCAGGGTGTAAGTTCTGCTTCAAAGGGCTTGACTAAAGACTCAGTGCATAGCATCAGCAGGCAGATTTATATTTATACTGCCAGGTTGATCCAAAACAAACAAGACCTTTCTAAACAAGAAAACAACTTAAGCAGATTAAATAATCAACCCTTGCTTCATAAAAATATGCAAAACAACTCTGCTTCACCCCATTTTCTCCCATGCACATCACTTGTTAGCAGGACTGATTATATTAAATGTAG